>NW_007259445.1:65547-189678 GCF_000164805.1 Carlito syrichta
AAAAAAAAAAAAAAAAAAAAGAATATATATATATATATATATAATTACAAAAAGGTCTGAATACATGTGTCTGTATGTGGGTTTACTAGTCTCATAATTTTATGATTATTTAAATAAAATAGACTTTTTTCTATCTCCTTACTTTCCTACACTCTCACTAAGGAGCCAATTGGCATTGATTGACGTGGGGGTCCTGCCCTGCAAGGGTCGGGGGTCCCTTTGAGGTGTGGCGGCATCAGTGATTTAAACTGGAGGGATAGATATAAAGAGAAAGAAAGTGGGGAGAAAGAAAGAGAGAAGACATTGGAGAGAGTATCTGATCCAATGCCGAGATACTAAACTTTTGTTTTGTGAAAGATATGTGAGAAAAACCTTTTACGAAATACTTTTTAGTCAATTGACTAGCCAACCTACCTTTTCCTGTCCATGTTTTGAAGAATCTAAATCTGAAATCCAGTTCTCAGATTTAACAGGAAAAGAGAAAAATGCCCCATCAAATACATGTTTTACAATTTCATTTCTAAAGGGCATATGATGGAATCTATTAAACGTGTAGAGAAAGAAGTTTCAAATGTATAAAGATAAATCAACAAATTGGCTATATATTATTATTGTCCAAGAAACTTCAACTTTTATGAAGTGTCAGATAAAGAAACAGACATATATTTATGCAGAAAACAACAAACAAAATCTCTGCCCTTTGCAGCAACATGGATGCAGCTGGAAACCTTCATTCTAAGAAATATTACACAGAAACAGGTAACTAAATACCGCATATTCTCACTTATAAGTCGGAGCTAAACACCAAATGCACATGGGCATTAGAAGGCAGACAACATACACTGGGGACTCTTTTATGGAAAAAGGAAGAGAGGGAGGAGGAAAAGGGTTGAAAAACTACCTATTAGGTAAGATGCCTACCGCCAGGCTGATCACAATAGATGCCCAAATTGCACCATCACACAATATACCCATATGACAAAAAAAAAAAAAATAAAAATAAAAATAAAAAATAAACAAACTTAAACATAAAGCAATCCAAACTTTGTGTTCTATCAGGTGTCACATACCTAAATAGCTATAGATTCAGGCAGGCAAGGCAAAGGATCTTATAAGCTTGAGTGTAAAATGGTACAGGGATTAGTAGTGGTAGAGAATCATGCCCTCTCTACAGGGGACAGGATTTTAGTTTTAGCCTTTCTTTGCTATGTGAAAATCCAGGTCTAGTGTCACCAGTGTGTCAAAAGAAACCACAAATTCAGATTTTAATATGTGATTTTTAGTTCTGTAAAACACTATTTTTGACAAACAACAAGAAAAAAACATATCTGAGCACATCAGCTCTGTGCCTGTAAATTTCCATGTGATTTAATAGTATAATGAAATCCAAGCTATTAAGTATGAAACTGCAAGGAGATCAAGGAAGAACTGTAGATTATTTCTGATAAATCTAAGTTCAGTGTGATGATATGCCTAACAGACTCACCAGGCTGACAAAAATGCTGATCATTTTTTTAGAAGAGGAAATATTGAAAATGAAGCTACAAAAAATGTGAGCCAAATAACTGAACATGTAAAGCACATAAAATACTGGCCCTTTTGTTAATCACATATTAGGAAGCACAAAACGAAACTGTAGTCGATCAGACATAGATAACTAAGCTGTACTGATCAACGATATCCATGTGGCAGAGAGGAGAGGTTGAAGTTCAGGTCAAGAGTACATGAAGGCAAGTAAGAAGAGTAGATTTTGTTTTTGTTCTTGTTTAGTTTTCCTAGAATTCTTAGAAAGATAAGAAATAAAAGGCAATGATATTGCGGTCTGTAATATACTATGTGTAACTATGGGGTTAACCCTCAGATTTATTACAGGATTCTGGAATAATAGTACCAGGAGGCTTTCTTGTAAAATTAAAAAGAAAAGAAAAGGAAAGAGAAGGAAAAAAAAGATAAAATTAGCTTACCTTTAGTCAATTTACACATGTGAAATACGCCCATAATAAAGGTCTTATCTCTAGGAGTTATTTATGCTGAAAATATTTTAAACATTTTTTGTAAAAATAGTTTTCAAACTTTGACATGCATTTGAATCATGTTGTGAATCTGTTAAAAGGTAGATTGCTGAGCCAAATCTTAGAGGTGCTGTGTCACTAAGTCGGGTTTGGGGGCCCAGAAATCCACATTTTTAAAGAGTGTACCAGGTATTTGTGATGAATTAGTAATGCAAAAAGACCTAATTTTGAGAGACATTAGGTCAGATAAGAGCAGAAACCAAGTCTGCAAGCACCTTAACCTTCAACTTTAACCTCTAGAACTGTCAGAAATAAATTTTTGTTGTTTAAAAGTCACCCATTTTAGCTCATGTTGTTACAGCAGCACAAATGGACTGAGACAAAGTGCTTTAAGCCTCATTGAAGAAGGACTAGACAATAGAGAATATTCTTGCTAGAGTTTATGAAAGCTGATGATGAGAACTAAGTTACCATGTGTCTTCTGTCAGTGGGAGTGTGAGGGATTGACGTAATTTGAGAGTAAAATTTCATGAATACTTGATAAGCTAAGGCAAACATGAAACTTTGAGAACTTACACTTGGAGCACTGTCCTAGGATCTCCAACTTCTCCCCCATCACCAATTGTCAAGGTATCATAGCCAATCTCCAGATCGAATTCTTCAAAATTTATTTGGATCACCTAGCAATAAAAAGAAGCATAAACTTTAAATATGTTGCATTATGTAATAAAAACAAAAGGAAGGCAACAACAGAAAAAAACATTCAAACTGCAAAACAGGCTCATATATGCACATACAAACACACATACATACATGCATATGAATTTCATAACATGACTGCAAGCCATGAAGAGTATTCCTAAAGTTCAATTGTTACATCATTACATGGTTTTACTTGCTGTATTGTACCTTCTGTATTAAGTTTTCAATGAAACTGCATGACTTCTGTTTTTAGAATACTCTTATTTGAAGCATGATTAATGCATATCTACTTTGAGAAAGTTTTATAAAAAGCACATGTAGGTGGAGAGTGGTTTTCCACACATTTGCATGTATTTTTTGTAACGTTAACATGGAAAAACAGAATGTGCTATTTTCATTAAGTCATAAAACTTAAAAAAGTAAGAGCTAAATTTGAATCTAGATCACCCAATTTAATATTATCAAGTTTATTTTTATGTATCCTTTGGTAACAGACTCTCTCAAATATATTAACATGTGCTGGCAAACTTCAGAGCAAATACTTTAAAAGACGTATTATACCACGATATATAATTCAGCATTATTTCTTACTAAAACATACTCATGTATTCATACATTATTTTTATATCTATGCAAAAAAATTCAAATTTAGTTAAAATTGCAATCTGTTAATTAGGTCTCTAGTATAATATTAAAATAATATAATTAAGAACTAGTACAGAAAGAAGTTACATAAATGTTGCCCTATATACAATGATGCTTCGAGCAACAAATAATTTATAATAAAATATTCATCATCTGATAAAGGAAAGGAATGCCTTAGGTTACCAATATTAATAGAGAATAACTAAAGAAGACCTATCCTTAGTAATAGTCATAACTACTTGTTACTTTATTATTAAATTTATTTTCAAATAAAAGACTCTATTTCCTGACTTTTCTTTAGCTATATAATAAAACAATTTTTGACTATCTTTATTTCTTGGTTTTTTAATGTTTATATTAGCACTGACTAAAGTAATTGTTTTGGCCAAGTTAAATAAAGTATTTTTAAAGAACATTACATTAAACATTTTACATAGTTATAATTAAAAAATGTTTCTGTGCTCTACTTAAAGTTAAATATAAATATGTTTAATTAATAATATTTGTCAATAGAATGTTTTTCTATTATAAACAACATGGCTATGAGAAATATTTTTATTTTATTTTCAAGTTGTGGGGTACAATTCAGGTCATTGTACAGGTGAAGGTTGGGCTTCCCACTGATTCTCACTTCACCCGATTTGGGATCAGGTATCTTTACTGATGTTATGTACTCCCCTTACCTCCCTCCCCTGTCAGTGTCCCACTACTGCCAATTCCTTTCTTGTAGAATGATGATAAATGTTGGATCCACTTATGAGTGAGAACAGGTAGTACTCAGTTCTTTGTTTCTGCGATAATTACTGAGTATGATAGACTTTAAATCCAGACTATAAGCAACATTAAACATATTCTGGTTCACGTTTTCAAGTATATTTTCAAGGAATATTCTTGCTAGGTAATAACAAAGCAAAAAGTCACTTCACAGCATCGTGTCATACAGTTTTCCAAAATTGTTTTACCAATTCAAATGTTCATAATTGTGTATAGTAGATTTTTTAATTTCTACCAAGCTAGTGGTTGTAAAAAATGAGTTTTTTGCAACTTATTTAATACTAATTCAGTTGCATATATTTTCATATGTGTGTCATTTATGTTCCCTTTCTGTGACACGACTATTTGTATTTTGGCAGTTCTCTTTTGGACTGCTTGTCTGCTTGTTATTGATTGTGAAAAAAAAATTATACCACTTTTCTATTATAGCACACATTGAGAAGAATAATATTTGTAAGACACAATAAGAGTGAAGAGACAAGGCTGCTTGCAATGAAAGATTTTGTTTGTTTGTTTGTTTTTGTCTAGGACCTGCCCTGCCACACAGAGAGCTAATATCAACACCTTAGGTCTATCAGTAGCTCACTCATAATATATCATTAGGCCTGGCTCACTAGTTGACATCAGCTTTATATAGTCCAGACACTAATCAATTACATTGTGTTTCAATAGCTTCCAGTTTATAGCTTTTTAAAAATCTTTCTTTGTTGAATCATTTTATAAGAAATGATTAATTTTTACCAGAGTAGGACTTGCTAATCTATTATTTTATTTTTATTTTATTTTTTTTGAGTTGGAGTCTCACTCTGTCACCCAGACTGGAGTGCAGTGGCCGCTCCCAGTCACTGCAGCCTCGACCTGCTGGGGCTCAGGCGATCCTTCCGTTTCAGCCTTCCAAGTAGCTGGAACTACAGGCGCGCGCTACCACACCCGGCTAATTTTTTTGATTTATTGTAGAGATGAAGTCTCACCAAGTTGCCCAGATGGGTCTCGAACCCACGGGTTCAGGCAATCCACTCACCTTAGCCTCCCAAGGCACAGGATTATAGGCTGAGCCATCGAGCCCGGCCTAATCTATTATTTTTATGAGTAGCACTTTTGCATTGCCTATGACCCAAAAAGATATTTTCTTCAAAATTTTTTTTGTGTGTGTTGACTTTTATAGAAACTGTGAAGTAGCTATGTGTGGTGGGCAGAATTCTAAGATGTCTTGCGATATTCCAATCCCCAAGTCTAGATAACCTATGTAATTTCCTTATCTTGAGTGTAAGAAAGACCTGTGAATACGATGGGATATGAATCTCTTTATTAGGTTACATTATATGGAAATAGAGAGGGAATACTACAGTTGTTTAATTAAGGTCTCTAATCAGCAAAATTTATGTTAATTAAAATGGAGAGTATCCTGGGTAGCTCTGAATACTTCAGGTGAGTCCTTTAAAAGAAGATCTAGAAAGGAACGACAAAAAAAAATCAGAAGAGAGGCTCTCCTGTTGGTCTCCAAGATACATATTACCACGTTGTGGGGAGGCAAACATAGCAAGAAACAGTGGTCAGCTTTTAGGAGCTGAGGGCCTCAATCCTACAACCACAATAACTGAATTCTACCAACTACAAGTGAGCTTGGAAGAGGTCCTACAGTCTCAAATGAGATCACATCCCTGGCTGACACTTTGATTTTACCTTGAAAAGAAGATCCAAGTAAACTGCGTCTAAACTCCTAAACTTCTTTCCTGTGAAAAATTGTGAGATAATACATTGATGTTGCTCCATGCTGCTAATTTTTGGTAATTTGATATGCAGCAATAGAAATCTAGCACAGTATTCCTAGTACTTTTTTTTAAAATCAGATTCTCACTCTGTTGCCCAGGCTGGAGTGCAGGGGTACTCCTCATGGACACCACAGCCTCAATTTGCTGGGCTCAAGGCAGTCCTTCCATTTTGGCCTTCCAAGTAGCTGGAACCGCAGGTGCACATCAGAACTCTCGTCTGATTTATTGCAGAGGCAAGGTCTTGCCAAGTTGTCCAAGCTGGTCTTGAACCTCTGGGCTCAGGCAGTCCTCTCGCTTCCATCTCCCAAAGTGCTGGGGTAGTAGACGTGAGCCACCATGGCTAAGTTAGTACATTTTATTGACTAAATAGTTTTCTGTTTTTCAGTGATCTGCATAGCAAACTCTACCATACGTCAAGATTCTATATATGAGTATGTGGGATTTGGGCTCTAGATTCTGTTCTCTTGGTCAGTTCGTGTGTACTCAAATTACCACAAATTGGTTTACCAATCATTGCTATAAAGTAAGAATTTATCTTATAAATCAGATGCTCTATGAATTCCATTCTTTTATTCCTTGGGAGTATTTTGACTAGTGTTAGACTGTTTCTCTTTCATATATGAGCTTGTAAGATTATGTAAAGGATATTTTGTGCTATTAATTGGAATTACACTGTATTTATAATTGATAAATTCTTACTTTATAGCAATGATTGGTAAGCCAATTTGTGGTAATTTGAGTACACACGAACTGACCAAGAGAACAGAATCTAGAGCCCAAATCCGACATACTCATATGTAGAATCTTGACGTATGGTAGAGTTTGCTGTGCAGATCACTGGAAAACAGAAAACTATTTAGTCAATAAAATGTACTAACTTAGCCATGGTGGCTCACGTCTATAATCCCAGCACTTTGGGAGATGGAAGCGAGAGGACTGCCTGAGAATTTGCTATGCAGATCTGAAAACTGACATCTTTAAGGTAATAAATTTTCCTATATTTAAGCTGGCTTCTCTCTTCATTTATCTAGATCTTTAAATGTCTTTTAACAATATTTTATGTTTTATCTATGTTACATCTTGAAAATCTTTGTGTAAGTTATAAGTTATATATATATGGTATCAACTGTTTTTTCTTGGTATGCAGAATTTTACTGCATATCGATCTCATATCTAGGCACTGGACAAAACTTTCTTATTATTTAAAAACATTGGTAAATTATTTTTGGTTTTTTATATGACAAACATGTCTTCTGTTAATAACATGTTTGATTCTCCCTTTCGAATGTTACACTTTTCTTTTATCTTAGCTGTCTTAGATATCTGGTACAACGTTTAACTCAAAGAGGTGGTAACTGGTCTCGTTAAATTGTATCTCACTTAAAAAACAAATGTTTCTGCTTACTAAGAGTATTAGTAAAGTAGATATACACTATGAAGCTAAAAAAGTTTTTTTTCCTCTGGTTATCCTTGCTGGTTTAGTATCAAAATTTTACTACTATCAAACAAGTTGACAAGTGTGCACTTTCAGTTATTTGAAAGAGCTTCTACAAGTTTGGGAGAAATCTATTCCTGAAAATTACATGTAACTGTCCTGTAATAACATCTGAGCCTCTTTCTCGGGAGTGTATATGGGCCCTTTATAGTTTCTTTGCATGTTTTAATAGTTACAGAACTACTTGGGCTTTCTGATTTTTCTCTTGAGTCAATTTAAGCTAGTTTTAGTTTTCTAGAAACATCCAAATGCCATGTAAATTTTCTAATTTATTGCTACTAAGCTACTTTCTACTACTTTCTATGGTGATGGTCTATGGTGGTCTATAGTTTGTCCTGTTTTCCATTTCTACTGCTATTTGTATGCATTTTCTCTATTTTTATTTTTTACTTAGGTAAAAAAAATAAAAAAAATTTATAATTTCAGCCCTTTTTAAGTGTATAATTCAGTGACCTTAATTATCTTCACAACGTTGTGGTAGTGAAACCACCACCATTGTTTTCAAAGGTTTTTGTTTTGTTTTTATCTCACCAAATCAAAACTTGTTACCATTAAACATTAACTTACCATATACTCCTCCCCCCCTAGCCTCTGGTAACTTCAAAACTATTTTCTATCTTATGAATTTGCTTATTTTAGATATTGTATGCAAGCAGAATCATATATTTGTCTTTTTGTGATAGATTTATTTCACTTAGCATTGTCTTCAAGGTTCATTCATATTGTAGCATGTATCAAAACATTAGCTATATTTATTGCTAAATATTATTCCATTGTACGTACATAATGAATCTTATTTAACCATTTATTAGTTGATGAACACTTGAGTTGCTTCCATTTTTGTTTATTGTGACTAGAGCTGCTATGAATATTGATGTACAAGTATCTGATTATTTACTTTTAATTCTTTTGAATATAAACCTAGGAGTGGAATTTTGGGGTCATAAAATAATTACATGCTTAATTTTTGAGAAACTGCCAACTCTTCTCGATAACTATTTAAACAGTTTACATTCCTACTAGCATAGTAGGATAATAATAATTTCTCCA
The DNA here is from genome assembly GCF_000164805.1 of Carlito syrichta. Taxonomy (NCBI): domain Eukaryota; kingdom Metazoa; phylum Chordata; class Mammalia; order Primates; family Tarsiidae; genus Carlito; species Carlito syrichta. Next base: position 73,998 of record NW_007259445.1, read on the forward strand.
CATCATTCTAATACTTGTTATTTTCTGTGTGTGTGTGTGTGTGTGTGTGTGTGTGTGTGTTTAATATAGTAAACCTAGCAGATGTGAAGTGTGTCTCATTGTGTTTTAATTTGCATTTCTTTAATGACTAAGGATGTTAAGCATCTTTTTATGTTCCTACTGGCATTTGTGCTTTCTCTTTGAATAATTGTTTACTGGAATTCTTTATCAATTTTTAATTAGGTTGTTTGTTTTTTGTTGTTGAGTTGCAGATTTTTTATGTATTTGGAATACTAAATCCCTTATTAGGTATATAATGCGCAATTATTTTCTCCTCTTGTGTGATTTACCTTTTCAATCTCCTGTTAGTGTTCTTTGATAGGCACTAGTTTTTATTTATTTTGTGTCCTGTACATTTAATGTCACAATTTTATGCCAAATTCAAGATCATAAACATTTTCCCCTGTTTTCTTCTAAGAGTTTTGCAGTATAAGTTCGTAAATGTAAGTCTTTAGTTTATTTTGAGTTAATTATTGTGTATGGTACAAGTAAAGATCCAACTTCATTCTTTTGCATATTGTTTTTTAGTTTTCCCAGTACCATATGCTTAAGAGACTATTCTTTGCTACTGAATGATGGTCTTGGCATCTTTGTCAAAATTAATCGATAATTAAGCCAGGTGTGGTAGTGCACACCTGTAGCTCTAGCTTCTTAGAAGGCTGAGGCCTAAGGATCGTCTGAGCATAGCAGGTCGAGGCTGCGGTGGCTGTGATCTTGCCACCGCACTCCAGCTTGGGCAACAAAGGTGAGACTCCAACTCAAATAATAATAATAATAATAATTGATCATAGGTGTTAGGGTTTACTTCTATGATCCCTTAACTTCTGTTGACCTAGAAATATCTTTCATATCTTACTTTGTCCTTTATTCTTGGATGATAACTTTACAAACACAGATATTTACTTGACATTTTTGTTTATATCTTAAAAATTTCATCCTACTGCCTTTTGACCTCATATTTTTGTCTAAAAACAGCTTTTAATCTTTTTGAGGTCTCTTGTACCTGAAGACTCACACAGGACTCTCTCCTGATGCTTTAAAAAAAACCTCATCTCTACAATAAATCAAAAATCAGCTGGGTGTGGTAGCGTGCACCTGTAGTTCCAGCTACTTGGAAGGCTGAAGCGGAATGATTGCCAGAGCCCAGCAGGTCGAGGCTGCGGTGGCCAGGAGCGGCCGCTGCACTCCAGTCTGGGTGACAGAGTGAAACTCCAACTCAAAAACAACAACAACAACAACAACAACAAAACACCTTTCTGTACTTACTTTTCAACAATTTGACTATAATGTATTTAGGTATGGATCTCTTCGAATCTATCCTACTTGAAGTTTGTTTTGAAGTTTGTTGAGCTTCTTGAATGGGTAGATTTCTGTCTTTCTCAAATTTGGGAAGCTTTTGGTGATTATTCAAATTTTCTTTCTGCCCTGTTCTCTTTTTTCCTTCCGGAACTCCCATACCATATATGATGGTGTCCAATAATGGCGTCCCATGGGTCCTTTAGGCTCTTTTCACTTTCTTTACTTTTTTTTCTTTTTGTTCTTCAGACTAGATAATTTCAGTTGTCTTATCTTCAAGTTCACTGATTCTGTCTTCTACTTGATCAAACATGCTACTGAACCCCTCTCATTAATTTTGTTCCAGCTTTTGCATTTTACAACTCCAGAATTTCTATTTTTTATCATGTTTGTTATTTTTTTTTAATTCAGCAAGTTAAGCAATGATATTTTTATATTTCTACCTCTTTACTGATATTTCAATTTTGTCCATACGTCATTTCCCTAGTTCTCTTTAGTTCTTTATCCATGGTTTCTTTTGGCTTTTGATTCAAAGTCCTTGACTAAAAGACCCTAAATAGTTCTTTTAAAAACTGACACATTGCTTTCCACAGAGGTTGTATAGTTTACAGTCCCATGAAAGTATAAGAGCATTCTTTTTTCTCTGCATTCTGGTCAGCATCTGTTGTTTTTTGATTTATTGATGATGGCCATTCTTACTGGAGTTAGGTGATATATCAAAGTAATTTTTGATTTGTATTTCTCTGATGATTACCAAGGTTGAGAATTTTTTAATATATTTGTTGGCTAGTTATATGTCTTCTTTTGAGAAGTGTCTATTCATGAATTTTGCTCATTTTTGAATAGGGCTATTTGTTTTTTCCTTTCAGCTCATTTACGTTCCTTGTAGATTCTGGAGGTTATACCTTTGCCAGACACACACTTCTCAAATAGATATCCTAATTACCCTGATTTGATAATTACATATTATATACAAGTATCGAAATATGACATGTACCCCATAAGCATGTATTTTTATTATATATCAACAAAAAATTAAAAATAAATACAAAAATGTATTTGTCTACTAAATCTAATGTCTGGGGGTATTCAGAAATGGTTTTTGTCCATTAAATTTATTCTATTGAACATGCCATACTTTCCTGTTCTTTTGTTTGCTTTGTGAGTCTTTTTCTGTTTAAAACTGAATATTATAACATAATAACTCTAGAAATCAGATTATCTCTCTTCCCAGGATTTGCTGTTCTTGATTGCTGATGGCTTATCTTTTTTCCTCTAATGTTTTAACTAAGATTTCCTTGAATTCAAAGAACGTAATAACTAAAAGAAACAAGCAAACAAACAAAAGACTCACTCTTACACACAAACACCTGTACAAGTCTTTGATGATTGGGTGAGTACTGGGGCACTCCTTTAACATTCAGATGATTTAGCACTTAGGCTTCATTTTAGTCAGTGGAGAAAGATTAGGGTCATCTTAAGTCTTTTCTTGTGTTTTGTACTGGAAATGCATGTGAGTTTTTAAATTCTACTGTATTCAGGAGGACTTTTGAATGCCCCAATTTCCCAAAGGAATTCTCTCCCTGGCATTTCCTCCTGATCTTACATGTTCTATTCTATTTATCTACTTTAATTTTTAGCTCAGGACTTACTGCAGATTTGTTAGCAACTTTAAAACGTTTTTGGAGCCCACTGTTTTGTTTCTTTTTGTTTTTGCTTTTTATTTTTTTTACTTTAATAGGCTCCTGGTTAGGTGAAACAGGGGAATACCTTGCTTCAGTCCTTGAAGTAGACTTCATGCAGGCTAGATCAGATAGACCTAATAATTTTTGTCTACCTCTGTGTCCTCCAGAACCTGATATCAGAGTCTCACACTAGAAGATAGGCTGCCATCTTTAAGACCACAGGTTAGTCAGAGACAGGGTGGGCCAAGGATAAGTAAAATGCTATTGAAACATTTCCACCATTTTTATGTTGACTTTCTTTTGATTTATCATTACCTGGATGCTATAAACCTGGACTCTTTTAAGAGTCTGACAAAATTGCTTCTGACAGTTTCTGGTTGTTGTGTTCCATTGTAGAGAATGAAGTTGAGAGCTACTTATTGTGCCATTGTGGCAACATTATCTCTTTTCTATTTTTGAATATTCAATCTCACCAGCTATTCAGCAAATGTTTTGTAAGAATAAATTTTTGCATTATTAATATTTGTTATTGCATTATTTGTGAATATCGTGTTGTTCATATAAAGTTTCATACTTAGCTCATTAATGTTCTGCTTTCCTAATCTAAAGATTTATAATCATCAGTATTCCTCTACATACCACTTTGCGAACATTCACAAGTTTTGATATGTATGATTAACTCTGTGATCATATATATCAAAATATATTTAAATTTCCTCTATTATTTATTATCTATGAAACACATAATATGTGCTAGTTATTTTTCAAAAACAAAAATGTTACAATTAAAATTTTCTTATTAAATTCCAATGAAATTTTATTGGGTCAGAAAGAAAGTTTATGTCACAATCATCCTTTGAAATGTGTTGAGATTTAATCCCTAGTAAGTAGCTATATTTTGTAAATATTCCATGTATGTTTAAGAATGTGCATTCTTTAATTGTTAGATACAAGATTCCTTATAATACCATGAAATAATACTAATTAAATAGTCTGTTCAATTTTATATCTTCGGAAGTCTTTTGTTTTTCTGACATTTCAACAATTGAGAAACCTTATTAAAATCTCCCATTATAATGGTATGTTTATGAATATCGTCCTTTCTTTATAATTCATATTCTATTTATTTTAAAGTTATTTAGAGGATATATATGGGCTTAAAACTTATATCATTTAGCAAATGGAACATTAAATAGAGATACTGTCTATTTTTCACAAATGTTGTTTTTCAAGTATATTTTACCTGTATTAATAGATCTCAGCTATAGTTTTACTATATGTCTAATATGTCTTGTTTCATTATTTTAATTTCAGTTTTCCGGTTTTTATGTGAATAACTCAGAACTAAATGTGCATACAAATTAATCTGACAATTTTCACATTAAAACTTTAAAAAAATTATTCATTTATAACTGAGTACTCTATATTGAGCCTTGTTTTAATAATCTTACTTTTTAATTTATATTTGTCTCATATTACTGTATTTTTTCTTTTCATGCTTTTGATAAAGTTAAATTTGTTTCATTTTTCTTTCATTTTCTCCGTGTATTTACTTGTAAATTGTAATCTTTACTTTTGCTTTTGCTTACTTGTAAAATTTTATCACACATATTAATAAACTCAGTGACTCGATACGTCTTAGTATTTTTGTTCTAATCTTATTTTTAATTTAAACAGGATTGTATATTAAGATTGACTTAGAAACTTAATAATATCTAACTATTTTGTACTATATTGCAAACATTGGGTTCATATTCTTTGTTTTTCCTCTTTCTTGGCTCCTTCAATCTCTCCCTTCCTTCCTTCATTCTTTTTTTAAATATGAGAAACAGTCAACAGAAGTTTATTTAATGTGGATCTATTGGTATAAACTTTTTTTTACTTTTTTTTAAATTTGAAAATGTCCTTTTATTCTTGCTGCTTAGTTTTGTAAATTACACAATTTTGGGTTAAAAGTTACTTTCTCCAAATACTTCGCAGATATTTGTTACTTGACTTCTGATATTGCCATTATAAATCCCACTATTAGATTAACTGTGATTTGTCTATAGGTGATTTTTATTTTCTCATTGGTTGCTTTAAGATTTTCTCTTTTTCTTTGATATTTTCTGTTCACTTTGGAATGTCCAGGTGCACATACATCCTGCTTAGTATAAATTATCCTTTGTATTTCTCTGGATTTGTGTTTTCCATTCATTTTGGAAAATCAGTGTCTCTTCAAGGAATGTTCCTCCCGCATTCTCTTCGTTTTTTGCTTCTGGAGATAAATTCAAAATATAGATTAGATTTCCAAATTTCATCTTCTGTCTCTTAACTGTCTCACATAATTTCCAATTCCTTTTCTTCTATCTTTTTTGTTGTTGTTGTTGGTGTCTCACTCTGTAACCCAGGCTATAGCACACTCACAGCCACCACAGCCTCAACTTGCTGGGCTCAGGTGATCCTTCTGCCTCAGCCTAAGTAGCTGAACTACAGGCACATGCCACCATGCCTGGATAATTTTTGATATGTTGTAGAGATGAAGTCTTGCCAAGTTGCCCAGCCTGGTCTTGAACTTGTGGGCTCAGGAAATCCTCTCACCTAGGCCTCTCAAAGTGCTGAGATTATAGGTGTGAGCCACCAACCTATTTATATTTTCAATTGCATAATTTTTTTTTTTTTTGAGTTGGAGTCTCACTCTGTTTCCCCGGCTGGAGTGCAGTGGCATACTCACAGTCACCACAGCTTCGAACTGCTGGACTCAGGTGATCCTTCTCTCTCAGCCTTCTAAATAGCTGGAACTACAGGCACGTACCACCACACTTGGCTAATTTGTTTTTTTATTTATTGTAGAGATGAGATCTTGCCAAATTGCCCAAGCTGGTCTTGAACCTGTGGGCTCACGCAATCCTCTCACCTGGGCTTCCCAAAATCATGGAATTATAGGCATGAGCCACAGTGCCCGGCCTGCATACTTAAAAAAAAAATCTATCCTATGCTTCATTAATTATTTCTTCATTCACACATCCATTGATTTGTTTAAATTTCAAATATTATATTTCTATTTCAAAAAGTTCTATATTATTCTTTTTAAACTGTGACTAATCATGTTTATAAACTTTTGTTTTTAGTTTCATTTTTTAGTTATAAACCTTTCATGTTTGCATTTCTTTCTTTTCTTTTTTTATTGTATATATTTAAGGTATGCAACAAGATTGTTTGATATGCTTAGCGTAGTTGAAATACCCATCTGAAATACAACAGCCTACAAATGTTTAATTAAATATAAGTACTTCCCTTTGTAACAAATCCTCCATTTTAGCTGTTTTAACCCGGAGATGACCCCCTACATAACCTACCCATAGTCACAGGTTGTAAGCTTTCCCTAACTGGGGACCTACACCCTGTTTTCCCAAAACATTAGAGACTACCCAACAGCAAGTTTCGTATTTATTTGTATACGTTTGCACACTTTGCTCTCCTCTTAATTTTGATGTTCCTTCTGTTTGTACCCCATGCTATGTACTCCACTTGTGGTTTTTGCCCTTATAAACCCTCTCCCTGCTTCATTTGGATTTGAGAGTTTTTGGAGGCATGAGTCCCCCTCTCAACTGCCAGCTATTAAAGGACTCAAAATTCAGCTCTCAGTGTGTGGCAATTCCTTTCTCGGACTCTGGCTACAACATTTGGAGGCCCCAGCAAGATTTATCGCCAACCTTGGAAGGTGGCCTTGCTCTAACTATTCCCAGCTGGGTGGAGAAGTTATAGGAGAGGCGCCCCCTGAGTCATTCCAGGGCCCCATTGTCTGTCATCTGGCTTGGAGGGAGTTGGAATGACTGCTGTTTTTCTCCCACCTCGAAAGAACCTGAGTTCATCTGCAATCTCTCAGGAGGTAAGCTTCTGTTTTGTTGTTTTGTTCTAGTTGTAAATATGACTCTGTAAGGAGGACGGAGCCTGATGAGGCTGCTCTTTAGAATCTGCTTGGTGATCCAAGACATTGGTAGAACCAGAGTCATCTGAGGCTGTGCCAGGGACAGAAGCCCTGAGATTGTTCCAGGGACACAGTCACGTGCCCTGTTGTTGTTCCAGGGATCCATAACTTTTCTGACTTGGTCCAGATGCTCTCTGTTTGTCACTGTGTTTTAACTGTTTGTTTGTTGTTTACTCATTTTTTATTATGGGTTCACAAAATTCATGACCTGTCAGTCCTCTGGATTGCATGCTAAACAATTTCTCTGTTGCTTTTGATAAGAATTACAGTGTCTGCCTTTCAAAAGGCAGGTTCTGGACCCTCTGTAAAATTGACTGGCTTACATTTAATGTTGAATGACCCCCTACAGGATTTTTGGCATTAAAAACACATTGAAAACTGCACAGTTTTTATCAAACTGCCCATTGAAACAAAAGTGTAGTCATACAAACTGTTTCTAATTTTGTCAAAAATATAATCTAAATTTAAGTATCTTAAAAATAATAATAAGTTTATTGCTGTTTCATGATTGAAATTTAAAAGTAAAGGTTATTGCATCTAAATTTGTTTAATTATGTTTCATGTATTTGCATGTTATATGTTTGATACCACATGTTACAAAATTGGCCTGTAAATAAATAAATGCTCATAAAATGTTTTTCAAGTTCATATTACTTTAATAATTTTTGGTAAATAAAAATAACTTTAAAATTATTAATAATATAAATATATCTTTAAAATTGGCAACATAAATTTAAAATATCAATGTGTAACAAAAACATTATAAAATTATAAATCTAAAGCAGGGCTTGGTGGCTCAGCCTGTAATCCTGCGTCTTTAGGAGGCTGAGGTGAGTGGATTGCCTGAGCCCACGGGTTTGAGACCTGCTTGGGCAGTGAGACCTCATTTCTACAATAAATCAAAAAATCAGCCGGGTGTGGTAGCACATGCCTGTAATTCCGGCTACTTGAAAGGCTGAGGTGGAAGGATCGCCGGAGCCCAGCAGGTCACTGCACTCCAGTCTGGGTGACAGAGTGAGACTCCAACTCAAAAAAAAAAAAAAATTATAAATCTAGCCAGGATCAGAGTAATAATTATTTATATAACTGCTTTGTTACAAGAATAACTAATTTGAAATCATTGATTCCAAACAGCTGACCTTGTGGTTGAATCCATAAGCATTTTACTGATAAATTAGAAGGTTTAGTGAAGTGCTCGTGTATTTAATTTTAAGGTTGATAAAGTTGATAATCTGTTGTGCCTCATTAGGACCCTCTTATAAGACAAGTAAAGTTGATATGCTAAGCACTTTGCATGACATGAAAATGTTTAAAAACTGGTCATTTCCACCTGGTTAAGTAATTTTTTATGTTACTTCTCCCATGTTTTCTAAAACTAGATACACTGTCAGATCCTTTGACATCAGGAAAAATAAAAAAAATTACTGTCCACTGTACATCCATGTGGTCTGTTCAATTTATAAAAGTTTTACATCAGTCACAAACAGATAGTAGATAAAAGTTTCATATGTATAACCTATTTTTTTAAAAAAAAGGTTTAAGGTTTTGTTAACCAAACCAAATCAGTGCCAGCATGGAGGACAGCAGAGCCAGAGGGCTAAAGGGGCACCCCAATTGGCAGTTGCAATTAGTGACTTAAACTCCAAGCACCCATGGAACACTTGGTAACAACAAACCTGAAGAGAGCAGAGAACACTTGGCTCACAAATGGTGGCCACATAGGGAGGCCTAAAAACCTGCTAAACTGACTGGCACTAGCTCACCATCACCCCAACAACCCTCCAGGTAAATACCAGGACACTGGAACCCAAAGTAAGTTCAAGTTAACACGGGTGCCAGCTTTTTGGTTCTGGCTGTCCATGTTGACATTTATGTAGCCAGATTAAATTTTGAAATTATCAATTTGGCTAAATAAATAACTTTTACAATAATTACTGTAGTTTTATGTTATAAATTCAGTCTCACTCTCTATGTGATTACTTTCCCTTTTCCAGTATTGTTTATGGGACAATAGTCTTTTTCTTCCTTGTTTGCCTAATAATTTTTGTTTGTGTACTCACTTGGCATTTCATTAAATCCAAATAATATTCAGATAAAATCCCACTGTTTCCTATTCATGACCTTGGAAATAAATAGATAAAAGACATTTCTATGACCCATCTCAGCAGGAAGCAGTTACAGAAGATTAATCTTCTCCCCGTTTCCCAGAATCATAAAAATATTTCCAGGAACACAAATAAGAAATAAAAGGACAGACCAAAAGAAGGAAGTCATTTTTATTTTGTTCCTTACTATAATAATAAAAAATAACAAAGGTTATATTCCAGAAACATACATGCTCTAGGTAAAAATTAACTTTGCCAAATTTATCTTTTGAAAAACACAGACTCCTTCATCCTCTCTACCTCTGACTTCTTGCCCCTGACCCCAAATAAATCTGGTCCCTCTCCTTCCCCTTTGAGAAGAGTCTCATACCTGGGGGTGGGGGGCAGTCAATCAGAAAAATCCTTCATAGTGTATATTCCTTTTTCTACCTCTGATTTATACAGTTAAAAATACCCAAACCTGGTGTTTTTAAATAAGCCACAGGCTTTAACTTATCTGATAAAATCAGCCATGTGCACTCATCACCCCACTTAAAATGATTATTAATAGCACCTTTTTAACTCTTATTTACTTCCGAAGACCGAGAGTGCATCAGGGTTGAAGCTTAAAAGTCCATTCTAGTCTCAACTGCAGGTACACAGGAAAAATTTACTAATCAATCTCTGTTAAAGTATCTCCAGTCTCTCCAACAGGTCCAGGTTACTGTCCACTCCAACATCCATGCCATTCTGCCCACTCCATCTTCCATGTCATGCTATCAGTTCCAACCCAGAGACCTGGTCTATATCAAAAAGTTCTAGAAAGAAGGACTCACCCCTGCCTGGAAGGAACCTTACATTGTCATCCTCACCACCCTGAGAGCACTCAAAGAGAACAGATTGTCAGTTTGGATTCATCATTTCCAAGTCAAGAGAACTGGACTTGATGACATTACTCTACCCGACTCAGGTCATTGGACTGTAAAACTGGACTCTAAAAATCTTTTGAAAATCACCCTCTGAGCTTGCCATCCTGGTTCACCTGGAAATGGATAACCACACCTGGAATTGACCATCTCAAGCTAAGACTTTCTTGTTCTTGTTCTGGTGTAATTTCCTAATTGGTTCTTTCTCTTTTACAATGACTTATCGTACAGTCTCCACTTTTTTCTTAACCTCTTTTACATCAGGAAAGGTTATAGCTATCCAAAATTGGATGCACGGTTCATCTCTGGTTCAATTTAAGGTAATCTGATCTACTAAGCATATAAAAAGAATGTCTAGCTGGATGGTTGTCTGAAATAATCAACTTAGCACCTACACAAAATGCTTACTATACTGAATCCTGTAAACAATGGACAACCCCCCACTATATAAAAAACAGACTTTGATCTCGGCCCCAGTAACCCCACTGAATGCTGTTGTAATTGGGAAAACAACTTCTTCTGTCCAGAATGGAAATGCATTACTATTGCCACTTATAGTGAGGGGCCTAATGGCACATCTAAAATCACCCTTTGGCTAACTGCTGGCCCAGAATGGCCTGTATACATAAAGGTTACTGATCCTCTCCATTATTCTTGAAATACAACTAATACCTGGGGAATATGACTCTACCTGGAAGGCTATGACCGAGTTGCCTTATTCACTATCCAGTGGTACATGCTCACCTACAGAACTATGGCCAAGCCAATAGGACCATTAGCAAAGCTAAATGATTCCATATTTGGTTACCACCAGCCTCTGCCTCAGCCTCTGCTTTCTGCCAACCCAGCCAACCCAAACATCACCCCAGGCTCACCTCAACTCAACTTCCGAGTTCACCTCAACTACTTCCAAACCTGGTCCACCTCAATCTTTTTCCCATGTTAACTCACATGCATCATTTACTCAATGTCACCTGGCCACAATTAGCTTCAGATTGTTGGTTCTGCTTAAAATCAAGCCCTCCTTATTATGTAGGCCTAGGGATCAACACTCCCATTGTTAGCAGCACTAACAAAACTACGTGTTCTTTTCCAAAAATAGTTCACATCACTATAGGGGATGTAACTGGAATTGCCTTTTGCCTTAAAACTTCAGATTTTAATTTAACAGCTTCTCCATTTTTAATATTTGCAATATGTCTCTTACTGTAACTGTAACTGAATCCATGGCCTATGCCACCCCTGCCAATACTTGGTTTGCTTGTCCTACCCGCCTTATAGCCTGTATTACTGCTGAGATGTTAAACAATAAACCTACCTTATGTATCACTGTGCATGTACTTCCACAGGTATATGTTTATAGTGGTCCTGAAGGAACCCTTTTATTCAATCCTCCTGGTCTTCTGGCAACTCATCAGAAACATGCTGCCCCCCTAATAGTGCCTGCCTTAATTGGGTTAAGTATAGCTGCGACAGCTGCACTGAACACTGCTGCCCTGGTCCATGGAGAATTAGTACTAACCAACCTTGCAAAAGACATTAATTCTGACTTAAATTACATGCAATCTGCTATAAACCAACTTCATGACCAGGTGGACTCTCTAGCAGAGGTTATCCTCCAAAATCGTAGGGGCCTAGACTTGCTCTTCCTATCCCAAGGAGGACTTTGTGTCACTCTTGGAGAAACTTGCTGTTTCTATGCAAACAAATTAGGAATCATTAAAGGCACCCTCTAGAAAGTCTGAGAAAACATAGATGACAAAAAAATCTAGACAATAACAAATCTTGGTTTCAATTCATGTTTGATTGGAACCCCCGGCTAACAACTCACATCACCAGTCTAGCTGGTCCTATAATCCTTCTCCTCCTAGGTTTGCTTATAGGGCCCTGTATATTCAATTGATTTATTCAATCTGTCAAACAATGAATTGCTTCTGTAAAACTCATGTATGTAAGAGCCCATTATAACTCCCTAACCATAATAAATGGGTCAACACTTTGACTCATGAACAACTGAAAGGGGGGAATGAAATACCTGTCTGAAAATTAACAGCCTACAAATGTACATAAATATATGCACTTCCCTTTTGTAATGAATACCCATTTTAGCTGTTTTAACCTGAAGATGACACCCTACATAACCTTCCCGTAGTCACAGGTTGTAACATAACTGGGGACCTACACCCTAGTTTTCCCAAAACATTGGAAACCCCACCAACCACAAGTTCTGCATTTATTTGTATACATTTGCACATTTTGCTCTCCTCTTAATTTTGAAGTTCCTTATGTTTGTACCCTATGCTGTGTAACCCACTTGTGGCTTTTGCCTTTATAAATCCTCTCCCTGCTTCATTTGGGGTAGAGAGTTTACAGAGCATAAGCCCCCTCTTGACCGCTGGCTATTAAAGGACTCAAAGTTTGACTCTCAGTGTGTGGCGATTCCTTTCTTGCACTCCAGCTACAACATAGTGAAGTGATTGCTATTGTAAATTAATATATCCATTATTTCCCTGTTATTTTTTCCCTCTTTTTTATGGTAAGAATATATAAAATCAAATCTCTTAGAAATTCCCCAGTATATAATATATTATTAATTATAGTCCTCATGTTTTACATGAGATCTTTATATTTATTCATCCAATATAACATCTTTGTACTCTTTGACCTATATCTCTTTATTTCCTCTTCCCTCTCACCTTCTTTCCCAGTAACTACCTTTCTACTCTATATTTCTATGCATTTAAGATTTATTTATTTATTTTTTAAGATTCCACATATAACTGTACCAAGGGCAGTATTTTTTCTCTGTCTGTTTAATTTTTCTCTGTCTGTTTAATTCATTTGCCAATATATAAAAGGAAATCACAAAACTCAACAAAAATTGATTAAAAAATACACAAATGACTTGAGCCGACATTTCTACCAAAAAAAAAAATATATATATAAATGGTCAACAAGTCTATGAAAAGATGTTCAATGTCAATAATCATTAGGAAACTGCAGATCAAAACTACAATGAATGAGATACTACCTCACACCTTTAGGCTGGTTTTTATTAAAAAGAGAAGAGATAAATGTTGGCAAGGGTGCCAATAAAAGGAAACCCTTGTACACTGCTGATAAGAATGTAGATTGATGCAGGTATTGTAAAAAAGAAAAAACCAGCATGGAGGTTTTGAAAGAAATTGAAGTAAAACTATCATATTATCCAGCAATCCTTCTTCTGAATATATGTATGTTTATATATATTATATATGTATATATATTATATATTATATATACATCTATATATGCCCCCAAAGGAAATAAAATCACCACTTCATATAGATATCTGCACTCTCATGTACACTGAAGTATTATTCATACTAGCCAAGATATAGAAATAACATAAGTGTTCATTAATGAATGAACAGATAAAGAAATTATGTTTTAATGAAATAAAACATATTTAATTCATAAATTGAATATATAATATTATTCAGCCTAAAAAAGAAAAAGTTTCTAACATTTGTAATAGAATTGATGAATATACATTGGTATTCCATATTTTATATATAATTATTAAAATATTTTGTGTCTGTGTCTGAATCTGTGTTATTTCAATTGGCTATTAATTAATGGTAGCTTCCTTCCTTATGTGTTTAGTTATATTTGATAGTAAATGCATATTTATTTAAACTTTAGCTTTGAGAATCCTAGGGTCCTAAACTGAATATAATTTATTAATTTCCCTAACATTTGAATCCAAGGGTTACTATCAAGGTGAAGCCAATTTAACATATTTTAAAGGGCTTATTCCTAAAGTTTCAAGTTCAGATTCTGTACCTATTGATACAAGAAGAGTGGTCCAAGTCTTAGTCTCTTAATTCCCAATATGTTTTGTCATCTGCTCCAATAAAAAACAAGCTTTCTTCCCATTTCAACATCTGTTTTAATCTCAGCTCACCAACTGTTTTTTTATGTATATATGTGTATGTTATTTATGTATAGTTTTATAAATTTCTTTTGCTTTATTATGTACAATAATGCCCTGAGAACTGTGTTTCTTGTATTTTAGTGTAGTGCATTTCTGAGTGCTTCATCTGTCATCCTGTCAAAAAAAAATGTTTCGTGATCCACTTTACTTTAATCTATTTCACAATTGATCCATGAATGCATTGCAATTAAAATTAGAAAATATCTCCTTTCATACGGCTTAAAGAGTCTAATAAGCTCACAGATATAAATTAGGTGTCTAATAAATGACTGACATTGATTGCTAGTTCTATGCAAACTCTTGATATCTGTTATTGTATGATCACAGCCTAAAGAATTAGGTCAGTCAGTTAATGTTAGATTTTATTTTGTCTAAATTGTAACTGAGATTCATGCATGTATACATGCAACAATGAGAACTCCATCTCATTTTAAATTAAGTGATGAATTAATTACTAACAAGTACATATACTTTCAGATAAGCACTTAACCACCAAGCTGTCACTGAAATTTTAGATATTTATAATTCTTGAGTAGTTGCAATGACACACAATTACTGATAAGCTAGAATACTCTGAATTTGTAGAACACAGTCACTTTAATTTGATTTCTTTGTGCTTAGTTTTAACATTATTATTGAAATACTTCCATAAAAGTAAAACATGTGCATTAAAAAAAAATGTCAAAACTAATTTTGCCTTACTTGGAGTTATTACTATAAATAAGGCATTAAAGTAATCCCCCCCAAAATATATTGAAATAATTCAAAAAGAAAAAAATATATATTTTAATAAAATGTATACAGGAAAGTTGAAAAAACAAAGTCAAGTCCATGAGAAAACTTTTGTTCATGCTATATTGTAATAACGAATCTGATGTAAAATTTCTCTACTTTATGGATTCTCCTATAACATGAAAGTGATCAAATAATCATTTTCCTTCTATTTGTCATTGTATAGTAAAGGAGTAAAATGAAAGGTAATATTAAAAATTCAACAAATAGTCATTAATGTAATATGAATGTTTTCTCTGCATGTTTATTTGATAACAGGGCTAAGACATTTAGCAAGAAATAGAAAAAAATGCATATTAGTATAAAGAGAATGCCATATAATTTACCTATTCTAGCTGTTCCTAATCATTTGTGGATTAAAAACAAAATAAAAATTGCATTTAGCATATAGGTCTAATGTAAGATGCTAGAATAATAAAATATGCCCCTAAAGTATTTAAATAATTTATAATTGTCTTGATTTTTTTAGCCAAATAGTCTACTCTCTTGTTTTCCATTTGTGGAGTAGTGATTTCAATTGGTTTATATAATGCTGCTTTCTGAGGGTTATATTAAACCTTTTAATCTGCTAAAAATAGCATCATGGATTTTAACACTGACTTTCTAAAAGCAAAAAAAAAAAAAAAAAAAAAAAATCTGTAGATAGCATTAAACATTGAATACTTAGGAAATCCACTTCCCATAAGGCTGAAGACATGACTTTTATAGGGTATTTTGCTAGAACTTGTAGAGAAGCCATATCTCATAATTTTCATTTTGTGCATCTTGTACAGAGGGCTTAACACCAGGATTTCTGCATCATCATATTATCTGAGGTCAAGTAGAATTCTCACTTAAATCTGTTATCAATGAAGCTTTAAAAAATGCCAAATATTTTCATTATATGAAGCATTGGTCTCAGAATTATACATGCATTGCTTTATTTTAACCATAAAAGTATATGTAGTGTACATTTGTACATTATTTTGGACAGTCAACACCTGAATAACTTCCTTTTGATTGGGAAATTAGAAGTCTTGGTAGAGAGTATAGCATATCTTTCAATATTGTCAGATCCTACATTTCTCATTATTCATTGTATCCAAATACAGATATGAGACCTGAGTTTCCTATATCAACCAGACATACATCGTATGTGTCTGAATTAGGTAGCAACAACTGTAGACTCTGGTAACAAGTGGAAAAATCAACAAAAACTCAGTTTCAGGAACAACAGTGATGGTCTTACATAGTGGCAAGAAGTTCTAGTGCAGCACTGTTCAAAAGGAAAAAAATAAATCCCCTCAGTAGTTACGTCCAGAAGCTATGGATCACTGAATCAAAATCAAAGTGAGATAAAATGGGTTCTATTACATTGCAAACTTGTCAAGAAACTTATTCCACTTCCAGAAAAATTAGTTTTCTCCAGTCTTGTCCAGAAGGATATGGTATTGGTCTATGAACTGGTGATCAATATCTGGTTTCGATCTCTCTACTTCTGAGTGGGAGTTTTTATGATAATTTTCCTGTTTGTTTTCTATCATTGTGTATTGAATTTGGTGATAACCTGTCTTTTGGCCAAGGTCTTTAAACAATGAGAAACTACATCTAGATATAATGGAAAACCAAATGAATAACTTCTGGGATTCTGGACTTTTCCTTGTATACAGTAAATGGTTGAAATTTTTGGCTTTCTCTATTAATGTAAACAGAAAGTATGTTTCATGTAGGCATTTTTCAAAGTGAATACAGGAGAAAAAGTATGTGTCTAAATGGACATTTGATAACCAAAAGGAAAAATGTGGCAGACACAATTCATTGCCTACCAAACAGCCATCTTTCTTGTTTACCTTTGACCTTTCTCTTCTTAACAGGACATTGATTTTTGTTACTATGTATCCTTCTCTATACATTCTCCTGCTTCAGGGACAGCTGATCCCATACTGAGTAACCTGAGATGGGTTCTAATTGGTCTTTGTCAATCTTGGCAGTCCCATTTCATTTGCTAGTGATTAGATTATGCGTATGTGACCTAATTCTGGTCAATGGAAGGTGAGAAGCAATCTACTGGAAAAGTTTTTGTCAAAGACTTCTTATTTCTTGGTGTTCAAAAGTAGTACAAAGAACTAGTCTGATTTGAGGTGATTAGATCTAGAAGTACTGACTAAAGTTACAGCAGCCATCTTGCAATACACAGTTTGAGGAGAAACCCTACAAACTGAAATGTCCGGAGTCAGAAGTAAGTGCTTTGACTGTATGTCTGGGCCTGAATGCTTCTGGACAGTGTGTTGCATTAAATAATGTATTTTGTTATTACATAAATCATTTGATTTTGAATTTTCCCATATTTAAAAGAAGAACATTCTAATGGATAAATAGGCATAATCAATTACCAGTCTAAATAATTTTTTTTTTTTTTTAGTTAAAGTTTCACTCTGTCACCCAGGCTGGAGTGCAGTGGCACACCCATGGCCACCCCATCATGGACCTGCTGGTTTCCAGCGATCCTTCTGCCTCAGCCTTCCAAATAGCCGGAACTACAGGTACATGTGACCACACCCAGCTAATTTTTGATTTATGTAGAGACAAGGTCTCACCACGTTGCCCAGGCTGGTCTCCAACCCATGGGCTCAGGCAATCTACTCACTTCAGTCTCCCAAAGTGCTAGGATTACAGGTTGAGCCACCGAGCCTGGCCTAAAGACATGTTTTTTTCCAAATAATTTGCTCATGTTTATTTGGTTACTAGTGATGGGCTAAACTTCAGTCTCAGATTTACCTGACACTAGAGTTTATGTGCTTGAAAATCATACTTTTCTGCATTTATATAATTTATGAAATTTAGAAAATACTTTCAATGTCTCTCAAATACCTGATATAAAATAACAATTTATAAATATGTTCCTTGATGTTGGGAATATGCCTTATGTATTAAAAAGTGATGGCACAAGGAGATAATTTCTGAAATCTAACAACTAATAATATTATGTCAACATATTAGGGAAAATATAAAGACCATCTATTGGTATCATCTCTTTATCTACCATGGTAAAATAAATAAGCCTGAAAGCTGATGAAATTTCTCAGCTTTCTCTAGCAACTAACTCTTTATACAAGACACCTTGTACTTATATAATTAGTACAGCATTCAAATTAGCCTATGATGATGTTTAACTAAACAAATTCATGACGTTTTAACATTAAAACCAAGTTATACTCATCAGAGAGACAGGATAAAACAGTTAAGAACACAGAAAAAACCTGGGGTTATAAGTACTATCTTTCTCACACAATGTTATATTTCTTTGGACAATTCTCTGAGATACATAAAATGCTTATTCATACTTTCTAAGGTTGAAGAAAGTATTATGTAGGTCCTCAATAATGGCAATTGTTATTAGCCAAGATAAGCCAATCATCCTGAAATAGGTGTTCATAATGGACCTTGCAGTTTTTTTTTTCTTCTGTTTTTTTCTTTTTTTTCAGCAACCTCATTGTGATTCCAAGAGAAGAGCTTCTCCCTGAAACCCTATGCTGTTCTAATCATTTTTCCTTTCTGGAAACAGCTTTTTTTCATTATGTTTACTTCAGAATGACAATAAATCACTACATTATTAACAACAACGTCTGTCACCAGGTGAGGAAATCTAGAATATTTTTATATGCATGATTACAAAACACACCTAGTTTATTTATGTTTTTATCACAAAATGTATTCTCATTTATTTAATTATATAATTAAATAATTAATGATGCATCATATAAAAACATTAGACGCAATATAGCTCCTTCGTAAAGACAGATGACCCGCTTGAAGAACAAGTTCCTTAAGTACAATTCTCACTGTTGTATGATTTTTTTTTAACTTTTATTTTTTTTTATTTTAAAGATGTGGAGTACAATTCAGTGTTAGGTATACAAATGTCCATTATACAGCTACCCTTGATGATGATGTGTGCCTCCCCCTTCCCCAAGTTGACTCCCACTACTGGCAATCCTGCTTACCCACCTCCATCCTGCTACTGCCAATCCTTTCCTTATAGCATTACAATAATTGTTCAAGGTCCACTTATGAGTGAGAACATGTGATACTCAGTTATTTGTTTCTGTGAAAGATCACTCGATATTATAGACTCTAATTCCATCCAGGTTGCTGTGAATTTCATGGTTTTGCTTCTTTATGGCTGTACAATATTCCACCGTGTATATGTACCACATTTTTAAAATCCAGACCTCTCTGGATGGGCAGCGCAATTGGTTTCATGTTCTTGCTACTGTGAACAATGTTGCCATAAACATACATGTGCAGGCATCTTTTTTATAGATATCTTTTGCCCAGTTGGTAATGGGGCTGTTTGTTTTTTTCTTTTTGGCACATTTGCATTCCTTCCAGGTATATTCCCAGTAGGGGGGTTGTGGGGTTGTATGGAAGGTTAATTTTTAGATATTTTAGGAATCGTCATCCTGTTTTCCGCAGAGGCTATACTAGCTTACACTCCTACCAACAGTGTAGAAGTATTCCCTTTTTGCCACATCCTCTCCAGCATCTGTTGTTTTTTGAGTTATTGATGCTCAATATCCTGACCGATGTTAGGTGGTATCTCAGTAGAGTTTTAATTTGCATTTCTTTGATGACTAGTGAGGCTGAGCATTTTTTCATGTATCTGTTGTGCTCATATGTCTTCTTTTAAGAACTGTCATATCTTTTGCCCACTTGGTAATGGGGCTGTTTGTTGTTTTCTTTTCAGCACATTTGAGTTCCTTGTTAATCCTAGATGCTAGACCTTTGTCAGAATACAGTTGCTAAATATTTTTTCCCGGTCTGTGGGCTGTTTCCTGCTCTCCTGATGGTTTCTTTAGCTTTGCAGAAGCTTGAGAGTTTGATGGGGTCCCACTTGTCTATCTCGTCTCTTATGGCATGGGCACTTGGGATTTTGATCAGGCATTGGTTGCCAGTTCCAACTTCCATAAGGGTGTCTCCTACATTTTTTAAGGTTCTTACAGTTTGAGGTTTTACATTTAGGTCTATGATCCATTTACAGTTGATTTTTATGTATGGTAAAGTTTTGATAAAATCCAGCATCCCTTTATATCTAGGCATAAATGGAACATAACTCAAAATGGTAAGAGCCATCCATGAGAAACCCACAGCCAGCCTACTACTAAAAAGAGAGAGAAGGAACAATTTTACTGGAAAACTTGAGCAAGTCAAGGATGTCCACTCTCAACTCTCCTTTTCAACATAGTTTTAGAAGTCCTAGCTAGAGCAATCAGACAAGAGAAGGCGATCAGAGGTATCCAAATAGGAAAAGAGGAAGTCAAGTTATCACTCTTTGCAGATGACATGATTCTATACCTCAAAAAATCCAACATAATCTGTCAAAAACCTCCTTGTGCTGATTATGGACCTTGGCAAAGTCTCAGGGTATAAAATCAATGTGCAAAAGATAGTTGCATTTCTATACACCAATAAACAAACAGAACCCCCCTCAAAAAAGTGCAATCACATTCAAAATAGCCAGAAAAGAATATCAAATACCTTGGGATCTTCCTAACCAGAGCCTTGAAAGACCTTTATGATGAAAACTACAAACCACTGCTCAGAGAAATCAAAGATGACACAAGCAAATTAAAAAATATTCTATGTGAATTTAGATACGTTACAAAGTGTAGTGTCAACATCCAAAAGTTAATCATAATTCTAAATATTGGAAACAAGCATTTGCAAATTAAATTTTTTAAATAGCCCACAGAATGTGAAAAAATACTTGCCAACTGCATAGCTGACAAAGGTCTAACATCCAGGATCTACAAAGAACTCAAGTATGCCAAAAGAAAAAAACAAACAGCCCCATGGGGAAAAAAATGGGCAAAAGAAATGAATAAACACTTCTCAAAAGAAGAGACACAGGCAGCCGGAAGACACATGAAAAAGTGCTCAGCCTCAGTAATCCTCAGAGAAATGCAAGTCAAAACCACACTTAGATATGACCTAACCCCCAGTAAGAATGGCGGATCATTAATCAAACAAACTCCAACACATACTGGTGAGGATGCAGGGGAAAGGGAACACTTCTACACTGCTGGTGCGAATGCAAACATCTGTGAAAAACAGAGTGATGAGTTCTAAAAGAACTAGAAACTGACCTTCCTTATATTCCAACAATCCCCTTACTGGGAATATACCTGAAGGAATTCAAATCATTCTACCAAAAAGATAGCTGCACATGTATGTTTGTTGCAGCTCTATTCACAATAGCAAAACCATGGAACCAGCCGTGTTGTTTATAGAAGCTGGACCAGATTTTAAAAATGTGGTACATATACACAATGGAATATTATGCAGTCAAAAAGAAGGACAAACGTATGGTCTTCGCAGCAACTCAGATGGATTTAGAGTCTCTCATACTCAGGGATCTGTCACAGAAACAAAGAACAGAGTATCACATGTTCTTACTCATAAGTAGACACTGAACATTTACCATAATACTATAAGAAAGGGATTGGCAGTAGTTGGAAACTGCTGGGGTGGGGGAGTGGGGCACACATCAATAAGGGTACCTAATCTCAAACCAGGCAAAATGGGACAAATAGGGGTCCAAACTTTACCTGTATGATGTCCATTTGTATACTTAACCCTGAATTTTACCCTGCTTATTTAACATAAAAGATATATATTTTTAAAAGATCCTGAAAACAAAAAAAAAAAAACAGCCAAAAAAAAAATTCTATGCTCATGAATTGGAAGAATCAACATTGTTAAGATGTCCATCCTACCCAGAGCAATCTATAGATTTAACAGAATACCCATTAAATTACCAGCAGCATTCTTCTCCGACCTGGAAATGACAATACAGGAATTCATAATGGAAACATAAATGACCATGAATCACCAAAATAATCCTTAGCAAAAAACCAAAAAAACAAAAAGTAAAGCAGACGGTATCACACTCCCAGACTTTAAACTCTATTATAGAGCTAAAGTAATCAAAATAGTCTGGTATTTGTATAAGAACAGGAATATAGACCAAGGGAACAGGATAGAGATTCCAGAAGAAAAATCTCAATTTCTCAACCGACCCATCTTCGTCAAAGATTTCTCCACCAATGACTGGGGAGAGGAGAACCTATGCAGTAAATGGTGTTGGGAAACTGGTTGACCACATGCAGAAGTTTAATTATGCTTAAAGTATGTGGTGCTGTATTTCACAATCAACTTGACGTCTACTTACAGCATTTCTTTCTTCACATACTTTCCAGACCTTGGCAGCCAGAGACCAATGGGGGACATGAGACATAAGCAAGATGAATACGGTACCCTGTGTTGATCGCTCTGGGATATGGACACACAGGGTTAGAAAAGGAGAGAGAAGAACCACCCAATCCAGTTGGAGAGTAAAGAGAAAAGATATTCTCGAGAAGGAATTCCCCAGGCGGTTCAAAGGAAGGTGGAGATGGGAACTGGGAAAAAAATATTCTAGGGAAGAGTGTGAAAAATGGCACAGTAAAAAGAAATATGCTTTTTGCTTCTGAAACATAAACTGTGAGACAAAAAGTGATGAAAAGGAAGGCTAGAGATGGAGACAGGAAGCATCACATTAAGGACTCAGATCTTTGGGTATGGTAAGCAGCAAATGATGAGTTTGGAGCAGTGTTGACAGGATTATATTTGCTTTTTTATTCGCTCATTTTGGCAACAGGGAAAATCTGGGTTTGAAGAGAGCAGGGTAGGGTTAGAGAAACTGAGGACCGAAACTTGGGCTGTGGAAGTAGGGATGAAAAGTGAACTCAGAATTTCTTTACTCAAAATAAAAATAATCGTAATTTTTTTTCCTTTTTTCATAAAAATGAAAGCAGTATTCGAAGGTCCACACAAAAATCTGTGCCTCATAGGAGGACAGTTTTATCAAATATTATTGCATGTAAATGTCTAATTCAAACAGAGCAGAATTTGCAGTATTTTTTAAAATTCATATATTTCACAATGATCCTAAAATTTGACTGCTTTTGTGATATGCATAAGTGACATATTTCATATGAATACCAAAAATTAGTGTTAATGTTTAATTAATCATCATTCTACCTTACCTACTTAAAACGTTAATATACAAAGGTAAACTTACATGCAATCTGTGAAACAGGTAAATATTGTATGGTATAAAAAACATAAGGTATGACACATGCAAAGCCATTGTTTATTCATTTGAAAGTAATCTCATTTAGAGAAAGAAAAATTAATGCCTCATACTCTAGAAGGGTTATATATGGTCATATTTTTACTTAGAAAACTCTGGCCTAGATTATTCAAAAATGAGAAATGCCAGCCCAGGGAATTCTCTAAGCCCATCATTTTGCTGCCAGCATCGTGATAATAGTTTCTGTTCTTACAAGGACTCATATTTTAGAGACAGGGGAGGAGGAGAGTCTGGAGACCAAGAGAAATATTGATGGAATGATAAAAGCTTTTAGCTTTGCTTTATTTTCGATGTCTTTTATATCTGTACACTGGTCTTCTCCTTTAGGGGATTGTTGGTATGTAACAACGACAGATTAAATAAGGCACCACAAATGTTTTACCTAAGGGAAGAAGCTACATAAAATGAAAAATGCATCAAATATTAAATCTACATTACAACAGTACAAATCCGTTGTTTTCTTCCCATCATTTATTTATGCTTAGCTACTGGAGGATATAATTTAAATTCCAAAATTCATATATGATCATTTTGAATGTACAGATCTTGATGAAATTTCTTGCAGATAATATTCTTGATTTTAGGAAGATATTCATTGCAAGGATGTATGAGATAGGATGCATGTATATCCCAAACATTTTGAAGAGCAAATATGCATGAGGCCATTAAAGTAAATTTGATAAGGACTCTTTTTGTGATTTTTATCTCTTACTAACGATGGAATTATCTTGGTTCAGGATATCTATGTTTCCATTTATCTATCTCTATATTTTTTTTAACTGAAGAAAAGGCATATACATTTATTTGATGTGTATACACGGGAGCCCTCTGAATGAAGACCCTAATATACAGGGGCAATTGTCCATTTTTTTTTTTTTTGTGAGTTGTAGTCTCACTCTGTCGCCCAGACTGGAATGCCGTGGCCGCTCCTGGCCACCACAGCCTCGACCTGCTGGGCTCCAGCGATTCTTCCACCTCAGCCTTCCGAGTAGCCGGAATTATAGGCGCGCACTACCACGCCTGGCTAATTTTTTTATTTTATTGTAGAGATGAGGTCTTGCCTGCCCAGGCAGGTCTCGAACCCGCAGGCTCAGGCAATCCACTCACCTCAGCCTCCCAAAGGCGCAGGATTACAGGCTGAGCCACCGAGCCCGGCTCAATTGTCCATTTTTATGGTTCCACAAAGTATATACAAATATAATGTAAGATCACCTCTGAGAATTGGCTTAGTGTCAGCAAGAGAGGAACTGATCTTTTGATACTTAGGTAGGGAAGATCTTATGATACTTGGAAACTTGAGGGGAGCCTAGTAGGCCTACATCAGGAAAATTTAAAAAATATTTTTAATAGATACTGAAAACACCAATTTTAGAGGTCTCTATCATTTTGTTGAGATTTTGACTTTCTTAGATAACATGTAAAGTCTACTATATAACAAATATACAACATGGGACTGTCCCAAAGAGATGCCAGGTTTATTACTTCTTCACTTGCTTCTGGCTGGTATTGTTTCAGTTCGGAAAATAATCTTGGAAAAGAATACCTTCCAAGAATATCTTTTCCAAGATTGAGTAGAAAGAAGGCATTTATCACTTTGTACTAGTCTGCATTTTTTTATGGTTGCAGATTTTATTAGTTTATTTCCTTTTAATATTTTTATATGAAATATTTAACTCCAGACTTCAAGAAAATGAATAAATTTGTTCAAAACTATTAGACACACAGCCATAGTAGCGAGAATCAGATACTAGGCACCTTTACATGTAATGAACCATGCACTGAATTCAGTCTTCACTTTATCTTTATATTTTGCTTATGACCCCAAAGGAGATATTTGGAAGTTATTAGCTTCTCAATTCATGACAATTTTTTAAAAAAAAACATTTTCTTTTGAAAATGTTTTGGGGTACAATTTAGGGTTAAGTATACAAGTGCTCATTCATGCAGGTGGTATTTATTGTTAATTTTATTTTTGTTTATGTAATTTCTTTAAACAAAGTCAGTAAGTAGTGGATCTTTATCACTTTATATGCATGGAAGGTCTTGTGTACCTCCAAAATTATCTTCCTAAACAAACAATTTAGGTAAGAGTTCAAGCAGTATAAAAATAATTACCTACTACAACTATCTAGGGAGAAAGATTCCTAGACCATGAATGAATACTCTCTGGACTCAATTGGTAAGATAAGACTGGGGACAGATTCTTATTTTTATTTCTATGATTAAAGTCATTGGTATTTTGATAAGGTTTGCTTTGAACCTGAAGATTGCTTTAGGTAATATGAACATTTTAATAATATTAATTCTTCCGGTTTCTGAACTGTGGCTGTCTTTCCATTTATTTGTGTCCTCTTCAACTTTTTTCATCAGTGCTTCATAGTTTTCATTGTAGAATAGTGATTCCCAGAGGTTGGGGAGGGTAAGGAATGAGGGGGGGACTGGGAAAGTTTGGTTAAGGGGTGCAAAGTAGTAATTACACAGAAAAAATATGTCTGGTATTCTGTTACACACTAAGATGACTGTAGCAAATAACGATATAGTGCATATATCAAGATAGCTAGAAGAGAAGATTTTGAATGTTATCATGCAAAGAAGCAATACATGTTTAAAGTGATAGATATTATAATGACCTGATTTGATCCTTAAAAAATGTATGCATGCATTGAAACATCACATTGTACCCTAAAACATGTACAATGATCATGTGTTAATTGGAAATAAAACATTAATTACTACAAAACAGAGTGAGAAACAGTAGTTATACTACTGTTCCCTATTTTGTGAACTGCATTCAATTAGTAAGCTGCTATTTTAAGTTTTGGATGGTAAGTTAAAATAGAAATGAGATAATATAAATCATTTAACTAAAAACTCTTTATTTAATTCATTATATAAATATTTAATAATAGGCTACTCTTTACCAGATACTGTGCTAGTGCTGGGGATATCAATAAACTTTCCTTCCCTCACTGAAGGATAAATAATACATACAAAAGGAATGTATTATATGATTTTATACAATATGAAGTCTTCAGATGCTCATATATGTAGTGAACGCTTGTAAAGAAAAACAAAGCAAGCTAAGTTGATAGAAAGTGATAGAGGTACTCAGTGAAGGAGAAGGTGAGGAGGTGATATTGGAGAGAAATCTGAATGAAGAAAGCAACCCCTTAGGCATCATGCTTATGAATGTCTTCTTCCACTTCCAATTCTTTGAAATCAGAAAACCCTGTGTGATCTGGGCCTTTTTTAGCTCTACAGCCTCCATATCATCTCATTGTCCTCATTACTCACTATGTCATAGAGACCCTGTCATTTTTAGAAGACATCGGGGTCACCTTGGGCCTTTATGAGCACTTTTTTTTCTGTCACAGACACTCTGCTGTCTGCATTGCTAATGCCTTGTCCTCCAACATTGACTTAAAATTTTTCTGATTAGATAGGTCTTTGCTGACACTTCTAAGGGGCTTCCTCTTTATTTTACTTGGGGTGATTTCTTCAAATTGTGACTATTTATTTCTGCATTTATCATTTTATGGTCTGTTCAAAGTACTAGCTAGAAGCTTTCTGAAGGCAGGAAATTTATCTTTTAAAAAAATCAATTTTAGAGTCAAATTTTACATGTAAAACATAGGATTTCCCATGTAAAGTCGAGGATTTACAATACTGGCATTCATCTGGCTACTCTAAGATATATGAAGAGTTTTATGCTTGCTTTTGGATCTGGAGATCAGCATACACCAAGAGTTTACAAAGAGGATGTGGAAGAAGTCTTAACAGAAAAAAAGGTCACATTTTATTTCTACAGATGTTCCTTCTTCCCGTCCTTTCCTCTGTTATCATCAATGTGAGTGGTTGTGCTGTTAAGTCACAGGGGCTAAAATTCAAAACAGGTATGTAATGCTGTGCAAATAAATTAGATTTGTGCACTTTGATGTTATGTATCCTATGTGACACTGCCTGTATGAGGGTAATCAAGTCCTCAAAATGACTCTCCTCCACATCGGTTAAAGACTCAAGGATTCCAAAGTGCTATAACACTAAGAAGGGCAAGTGCTGGAAACACAGGTACAACATCACCTCTTTCTCTCTTTACTACCAGGCCACAGTGGCCTGTTGAGGTACTGGGCAGCTGGACCAAGAAACAATATTTCTTGATTGAGTGCAGCTCCCACCAACTGTCATTAAGATAACCTTCCATTCTGCAGTGAAACATCTCAGTGACAGAGAGCAAAAGCTCACAGCTCTTGCCAGTTTCTTTTTTGGGCTTTCTTGGCAGCAGTCTATTCTAACTTATAAGAAGCATCTGCTAATGGTTTCTGATGACTAATATCAGCAGGGAGTCCCCACAAGGATATTTCAAGTTCTGAAATGTATGAGAGCATGTGCTATTTGCACAGAAGGAAACTAAGCACAAAGCTAGGTGGAGGGCTTATACCTGCCCACACTTTAGGAATGTGGTGGTGGTGGTGTTGGTAGCTGCAGCAGTATTAGAGTAATAGTAATATTACAGCTGGCATTTTGAATATATATATTCCAGGCTTTGCATTGCATGTTAATACATATTATGTTATGTATTTACATATCACATATGTTAATGCATATCATATTATCCTTTCAAGAGATCTATGAGAAAATAACTTAAATTACTAAGTTAAATTATTATTTTTATTTTATCATTGAGAAAACAGAAACCTAGTTAAGTGTTTGGTGATGATCTGGGACTTATTATATAATTATACAATATGTACATTTATATACAAGACAATTTTTATAATTATATATTCGAATATGAGAAAATCTTAGCATCAAAAATTGAAAATATAGAAAAGTAGGATAAATATTTATTCCTAATTATTCATTGAGTGTACCTCATCTGATTATTAGTGTATTAAACTGTCATGATATATAAAAAAAACTTTATGTTGATTCAGTTTTCCAGAGGTTAAAATAAATCTGACTCTAACTTTAGTAAAATTGCAATCTATAATATTGAACACATAACTATGCAATTAACTAAAAAATAATGTGATAATATGTCATAAAAACATTATTTTAAAATAAATATACTTCTAGAATGAATATAAATTCTATCCAAAGAAGATAAATTGTATGTTCTGCTTCTTTATAATCTGTGCTTTTATTAACAAAAATATTGATTTGAAAAATAAGGATCATACTAAATATTATATAATTTGAATGTGTCCCCTTGAAATTCAAGCATTATCAGTGTGATACTATCAAGAGGTGGGGTCTTTAGGGGGTGATGAGCCATGAGAGTGCCTTCCTCATAAATGAGATTAAGGTCTTGGAAAAGAGACAGAATGAAGTTTATGATCATTTGTTAGAACAGCAATAGAACCATCTCCTTCATAACACCAACCAATCTTCTAATTATTATTTTCTTTAGTATGACCACTGGCTTACCCTGAAAATTTAGACAAGTTACTTGTGTTTTCCAAACTATTTTCTGCACCAAGAAAATTAATACAATATTAGTAACTATTTTGTGCAATGAATGAGAGGATTAAGTGAGATGATGCTTTAAAAGATCTTAGCACAGTGCCTGGCACATGTACTCAATTCATATACAACTTAATATTATTAATATTAATAAAATCATTAATGGTAAAAATGTTGTGGTTTGTTTCCTAATATCTTTCTTTATATTAACTAGTACTTAAGCAGCAATATTTCTTGTTCCCTCATTAATTTTGGACTAATATGTGTAACAGAGATTGTCATATCCTTCCCCAACATCCGTTTACCTTTTCTTCCATGGTAGTAGAATTTCCACCTGGCACCAAGTTGTCCTTAATAAAGACTATGTTTTCCATTCACACTTGTAGCTGAGTATGAACATATTGTTAAGTTATTGTACACACACAAAAGATATACGTGGACACATATTGAAGTAAAGTAAAGGGATCTTTCTTAAGAGATAACTTGCATTTGTCCTTTGTTCTTCTTCTTCTTTATCATCTTCCCCAACCTGCTGTCTAGAATGTGGGAGATACCATGTTGGAACCACAAGGGCCACACCCTGGGGAAGGTGGAATAGTGAGTTAGTCTCTGTCTCTGAGAGATTCCTGGAGCAGAGACACCATCAATCGTGGACCACATACATATCTTTAAGTCTCTGTTGTTATGAGTTTTCTGTCACTGACAGCCAAATGTAATCCTAATTGAAAGCTCCATGTATCCTCATTGTTTTAATTAAGAATTCCTTTATCCAGTTTCTCTCTTCTCTTTCCTATGTAATCCCTGAAAGACTATGTTTGGCTGCATAAAGTATATTAATTGCCATAGTTTATGTGAATTACTTACTGTTTATGCCAAAGTATCATTCCACAGAGCTATGATTATGCATATTATTACAAAACAATTATGATATCGAGGTTAAAGTGGTAAGGGACACTCAACGGTTAGTAGTGGAAGGAGTAATGGAAAAGATACAAACAAAAACATTTTGCCTTTTGCTTATGTTTTTTCAAGAACCAGAAACATTTCTAGGGAAAGTTAACCAACATAATTAAACCAGTAAACATTTTGTCTAGGAATAATTATTAAATTGTTTCAATAAATATTTACTTTAAGAACTCCCACATGACAGCTTCTTCCTTAGATGTTAAGGATTCAAAGACTAAAGACCTATTTTTTTTTGTCCCTATGGGTTAAACTAAAGAAAAGAGAAGAGCAAGCAGATAATTACAATATAACATGACAACAGGCTGAGTGCAGTGGTTCAAGCCTATAATCCGAGCACTTTGGGAGGGTGAGGTGAGAGGATTGTCTGAGCCCAGGGGTTCGATTTATTGGTGAGACCTCATCTCTACAATAAATCAAAAATTAGCCAGACGTGGTAGCGCCTCCCTGTAGTTCTGGCTACTTGGAAGGCTGAGGTGGAAGGACGTCAGTAGGTCGATGCTGGGGAAGCTGTGAGCATGCCACCGCAATCCAGACTGGATGATGGAGTGAGACTCCAACTCAAAAAAAAAAAGACATGACAAAAGATAATGCAGTATGCAGAGTAGGCCTTCCCAAGCCAATCTAGGAGGAGGGACAGTGCAGATGTCCATGGAAAGGTGAAAGATTAATTTAGTCCTAGAGAAGGCCAGGAATAAACAGAGTCGCACATTGAGCAAAGTACAAAGTGACATTTTCTACGAGGGAACAGCAAGTCTTCAAACTATAGGGCTCTGGAAGTGAATTGCGTCAAAGCAGAATGTTTAGGTGTGGGCCCAGGAATAGACAAATAGTTCAGTTTGTCTATGGCTCCACCTATAAAGCATTCAGATTCATGTAAATATTTTGAAAAGGAAACATTATTTCATTTTAGAAAAAAGCATCCCACTGGGTTTTTGGGACAGTCAACAGGCATGGAGTAGACAGCAAATTAAGATGAAGATCCATGAATTAGAAAGTTGATTGATAATAAAGTTGGTTTAAAACAGAAACCTGTATGTGAGAGAGTTAAGCAACTTTGAGGCATGTAATGAGCTATAATGGATTCAGTGGACTTTGTATTTAGATGTGTGAAGGAAGAGAAGGATGTAGAAAAAAAAAGTTTGAGTTGTTAGTATTGAGAAACACCAACTTTTAAGGACATGGCAGAGAAAGATGAACACTGACAAAAGACCTGAAATGGAAGGGGAAAATTGAGAATAAAGAGGGAAGAGAACATTGCAAGCAGCAGGAAATAGTCAATGATAATTGACTATATATTTATGCCTTTCTTTTTCTCTTTATTAACTTGTTATTTTTAAAAATATACTTTCATTATAAAACATAGCATATGGATTACTGAAATTTAACACAGAATTTTTGTGAGCATAAAATTAAAGGGGAAAAAAATACCTGTGGTCTTCAGAGAGAGTTCTTTTTAACATTTGTAATACTTCCTTTTATTGCTTTCTTTATTGATATTTGTTTATTTTTAGTTACCTACTTATTGTGCCTTCACAACTTAATTTATTTCAAAGAAAATATTTCAACTATAAAAACCATTTAGACAAGAAAAGAAGTACCATTGGCAGGGGCTGGAAGAATCAAGGAAGTACTTTATAGATATATGACTCAGTCAGGAGAGTGGGAAATAAAAGGTCAATACCTTTAAAAGTTCTCCTACTGTCAAGCCTGGGGTTTATATAAATAGTGAGCCCAACTACTTTTCCGGGCTTGGGAAATCTTCTAGTTGGTTTCCCTAGTTTCCATACTATTGTTTTGTATCAAGATCTGCACTTGATACAAAACTACTACTAGGCTACTTCTGAATCATGCCTTGGTAGGACTGCCAATCTGGCTTTGATTTCAATTCATCCCTGAACTCCTGCCTTAGATTTGCTCTCTGTAGAATATACTTCCTCATAGTATATTCTGTCCCTGCTCCATCCATGTCCCCTGGATGTCTATTGCCCTTCCTAGTATCTTTTCACTGTCTTCCATATACTGTGCATTTGCCGCTACACATGCATGACTATAAGTTTTCTGGAGCCTGTTTTCAGACTCCAGAAGCCACTTAGTCCACACGTGAGCCCTCAAGACCCAGTAGCTCTTCACCTATGATCAGTATACAGAAGTTTGACAGCTCAGTTTCCTTTCCTTGAGTTGGACTAAACTCTCAGGTGTGATTTGTGCTACATGAAGTCAGGTTGAATCTTGGGTCTTGCCTTAAATTCCATCCTTGCTTAACTCCCCTCCTGACCTACCTCCCTCACTCCGTGGATAGTTCCCTGAGTGCACTTTCTTAATAAATAACTGTATACAATTCCCTTGGCTCTTCTTATTTGGGAGCATAAAGTAAAACAGCTATAATTTGCACAAAATTGACATTCTATGTCTAGCTGAGGTCGCAGACCGGGCACTGAAGTTTAGCATAGGTACCAAATCTCCAAAATTTGACTCAAACAATTATGGGCAGAATAAAAGAAATGGTAAAAGGCTAACTCTAATAATGGAACAATGACAGGAACTGCTCAGATGACAGTGTTACAAGTGGAAGACAAAGGTATAGTCTGATCCTTAAGGAACTTATGGGAAGGGGCATTGAATAGGTATTGTATGAGTCTAAAGAGAAGCATGGACTTAAAAGTTATTTTGTTTTGTTTTGTTTTGAGTTGGAGTCTCACTCTGTCGCCCAGACTGGAGTGAAGTGGCCGCTCCCGGCCGCCGCAGCCTCGACCTGCTGGGCTCTGGCGATCCTTCCGCCTCAGCCTTCCCAGTAGCCGGAAATACAGGCATGCACTACCACGCCCGGCTGTTTTTTTGATTTATTGTAGAGATGAGGTCTCGCTGCCCAGGCGGGTCTCGAACCCGCGGGCTCACGCAATCCACTCACCTCAGCCTCCCAAAGGCGCGGGATTACAGGCTGAGCCACGGAGCCCGGCCTGGACTTAAATGTTATAGTGAATGGATGAATGTAATATTTCACAGTTTAATTATTTTACCTCATTATAAATTGAACCTTCACTACTTATTTTTAAAATAAAAAAGAATGAAATGGTCTGTTTGGAAAGGAATTTCTTCCCTTACTAGAAAAGTTTGTGATTCTTTACCTGGATGTAAGTTTGGGACATGTGTTCATGAAAAGAAGAGAGAAACTCATCTATCATGATACTTCAACAGAAACAAAATGTATGTGTCAGGATAATAAGACATATTATAATGAATTTTTATCAAAACTATATAAAAAGCCAACTGATCATGGCTTATGGTAGCTCTAGAAAAAATATGCAGTGCAAATGTAAGGCAGTATAACTGCCAACAAAGTATTTGCTATCCATTGTGCACTAAAAGTGCATAATAATTTCCCAATAATCCCAGTAATATGTATTGTTTACTCATATTTATTAATTATTTTATTTATGCATCACATTTTAAATGAGAAACCATCATGAGCTAGGTACAGTGCTTATTCTTTATTTTTCATTTATTTATTTTTATTTTGAAACTTTGGGGTACAATTCAGAGTTAGGTATACAAGTGTTCATTGTGCGGGTACCCTTTTTGATGAGGTATGTCCCCCATTCCTCAGGTGGATATCAACTACTGTCAATCCCAGATTCTCACTTCCTACTCCGCTCCCCGCAGTTTCCCACTACTTTCAATCCCTTTCCTACAGTAATACGGTAGTTGTTCAAGGTTCACTTATGAGTGAGAACATGTGATACTCAGCTCTTTGTTTCTGTGAGAGATCAGTCAGTTTTGTAAGCTCTAATTCCATCCATGTTGCTGCGATGTTCATGATTTTGTTCTTCTTTATGGCTACGTAATATTCCATTGTGTATATAGGTACCACATTTTTAAAAATCCAGTCCTCTTTTGATGGACAGCACAGTTGGTTCCATGTTCTTGCTATGGTGAACAATGCTGCGATAAACATACATGTGCAGGTATCTTTATTATACAGTGACTTAAGTTCTTCTGGGGATATTCCCAGTAAGAGGATTGCGGGATCATATGGAAGGTCAATTTTGAGGAGTTTTAGGAATCGCCACATTGATTTCCACAGAGGCTGTACTAGTTTACACTCCCACCAACAGTGTAGAAGTGTTCCCTTTCTGCCACATCTTCTCCAACATCTGTTATTTTTTGAGTTATTGATGATGGCCATTCTGACTGGAGTTGGGTAGTATCTCAGTGTAGTTTTAATTTGCATCTCCTTGATGACTAGTGAGGCTGAACATTTTTTCATGTGTTTGTTGACTGCTCGTATGTCTTCTTTTGAGAAGTGTCTATTCATATCTTTTGCCCACTTTGTAATGGGGCTTTTTTTTTTCTTTTGAACACTTTTGAGTTCCTTGTAGATCCTTGATGTTAGGCCTTTGCAGACAGGGAGTTGGCAAATATTTTTTCCCATTCTGTGGGCTATCTCCCTGATCTCTTGATGATTTCTGTGGCTTTGCAGAAGCTTGTCATTTTAATGAAGTCCCACTTATCTATCTTATCTCTTATGACCTGGGCACTTCGGGTTTTGTTCAGGAATCAGTTGCCAGTTCCAACTTCCATAAGAGTGTCTCCTGCATTTTTTAAGGTTCTTACAGTTTGAGGTTTTACATTTAGGTTTGCGATTGATTTAGAGTTAATTTTGTGTATGGGGATAGGTAGGGGTACTGTTTCAATCTTCTGCATGTGGTCAGTCATTTTTCCCAGTACCATTTACTGAATAGGTTCTCCTCTCTCCAGTAGGGGATGGTGGAGGCTTTGTCGAAGATGAGTTGGTTGAGAAATTGAGGTTTTGCTTCTGGGATCTCAATTCTATTCCATTGGTCTATATGCCTGTTCTTGTACCAATACCAGGCTGTTTTTGATTATTGTAGTTTCATAATATAGTTTAAAGTCTGGGAGTGTGATAACTCCTGCTTTGTCTTTTTTTTTGCTGAGGATTGTTTTGGCTATTCTTGGTTGTTTAGGTTTTCATATGAATTCCTATACTGTTTTTTCTAGGTCTGAGAAGAATGTTGCTGGTAATTTGATGGGTATTGCATTAAATCTGTAGATTGCCTTAGGTAAAATGGACATATTAATAATGTTGGTTCTTCCAATTCATGAGCATGGAATATTTTTCCACTTGTTTGTGTCATCTTTGATTTCTCTGAGCAGTGTTTTGTAGTTTTCATTGTAAAGGTCTTTTACGTGTTAGGAAGATGCCAAGGTATTTCATTATTTTTGTGGCTATTGTAAATGGAATTGTGTTTTATATTTGGGTTTCTGTTTATTATTGGTGTATAGAAATGCGGTTGTCTTTTGTACATTTATTTTATACCCTAAGACTTTGCCAAAGTCTTTTATTAGTTCCAGGAAGTTTTCAGCAGATTCTCTTGGGTTTTCAAGGTATATGATCATGTCATTTGCAAAGCAAGATAATTTGACTTCCTCTTTTCCTATCTGGATACCTCTGATAACCTTCTTTTCTCTGATTGCTCTAGCCAGGACTTCCAAAACTATGTTGACCCGGAGGAGCGAGAGTGGGCATCCTTGTCTTGTTCCAGTTTTCAGTGGAAATTGTTCCAAATTTTGTCTGTTTAGGAGTATGCCAGCTGTGGGTTTCTTGTAGATGGTTTTTACTATTTTGAGGTATGTTCCACATATGCCTAGATGTTCGAGGGTTTTTATCAAGAAGGGGTACTGGTTTTATCAAAAGCTTTTTCTGCATCTAATGACATAATCATATGGTTTTTGTTTTTGCATCTGTTGATGTATTTAATTACGTTTATGGTCTTATGAATGTTGAACCAGCCTGCTTCCCGGGGATGGAGCCTATTTTGTCGTGATGGATGATTTTTGAGATGTGTTGTTGAATCTAGTTTGCTAGGATCTTGTTGAGAATTTTAGCATCTATGTTCATCAAAGATATTGGCCTGTAGTTTTCTTTCTTTGTTGGTTCTTTACCTGGCTTTGGTATCAATGTGATGTTAGCTTCATGAAATGATTTGGGAAGAGTGCCATCTTTCTCAGTTGCCTGGAATACTTTCAGTAGGATTGGTATCAGTTCCTCCTTGTATGTTTTGTAGAATTCTGCTGGAAAGTCATCTGGTCCAGGGCTTTTTTTGTTGTTGTTGGTAGTTTTCTTATGACATAATCAATGTCCTTGATTGTTATTGGTCTATTTAGGGTCTCAGTGTCTTCTTATTTCAACCTAGGGAGGTTGTGTGATGTCAGAAAGTCCTCCATTTCCTTTAGGTTTTCAAGTTTGTTTCCATACAATTGTACATAGTAGTCTCTGATAATATTTTGTATTTCTTCTGGGTCAGTTGTGACTTCATCTTTTGTGTTTCTGATTGAGTTTATTTGGGCTTTTTTGTTCTTTTTCTTGGTCAGCCTGGCTAGGGGACCATCTATCTTGTTTATCCTTTAAAAACATCAGCTTTTTGTTTCATTTATTTTTTGCATTATCTTTTTGTCTTCAATGTCCTGGATTCGGGCTTTGATTTTGGTGATCTGGATTCTTCTGCTGAAGTTAGGATTTTGGTGGTCTTGCATTTTCAGCTTCCTTAGGTGACTTATTAGACTGCTAACTTGTGATCTTTCCATTTTATTCCTGTGAGTTTGTAAAGTTATGAATTCCCTTTTTACTACTGTTTTCATGGCATCCCAGAGTTTTTGGTAAGATTTTTCTTCATTTTCATTTGTTTTCAGGTAACTTTTAGTAACTATTTTGATTTCATCATTGACCCAGGAGTTGCTTAGCATCATACTGCTTAGTGTCTATGTCTTTGTGGGTTTTGTAGGCACTTTGTTGGTGTTAATACTTATTTTTATTCCACTGTGGTCTGAGAAGTTGCATGGCAAAATTTCAGTCTTATGAAATTTGCTTATGTTTGATTTATGGCCAATGATGTGGTCAATCTTGGAGTATGTTCTGTGCAGTGATGAGTGGAATGTATATTCTGTGGTCACTGGGTGGAGTGTTCTGTAGATATCAATTAGATCGATTTGTTCAAGAGTCTCATTGTGGTTCAGATATCCTTGCTGGTTTTTTTGTCTTGATGATCTGTCCAGGGTTGTGAGCGGGGTCTTAAAGTCCCCAGCTATGATAGTGTTAGGGTCAATCTCTTTTTTAAATTTCCATACAAGCTCATTGCTTATTCTTAAACGTCCTTAATTACTCAACATATCTCAACATATTTATAATTACTCAATACATCTCAACATATTTATAATGAATTCCTAATTATGTCATTCACCAAAGGTCATCTTTGGAATGAGGGATGGCATAAATAATAAGCATATATTATTGCTTAAATTTGCAAGATAATTTTCAATGTACAAAAGTCTGCTTTATTTTTTAACTTCGTGTGATCCTATCACATGGTGAGGCAGGAATAATTATTCCTGATTTAAAGATGAGAAAACTGAGATTCAGAAAGATGATATGACCTGTGCTTAAATTCAGGGCTTCTGACTCAGATTCAAACACTGTCTG
Organism: Carlito syrichta; assembly: GCF_000164805.1. NCBI lineage: Eukaryota > Metazoa > Chordata > Mammalia > Primates > Tarsiidae > Carlito > Carlito syrichta. The sequence continues at coordinate 110,863 of NW_007259445.1, forward strand.
TGCATTCTTTATAGATAGGGCAGGTGGCTCCAAGAGTGCATTTTAAAATACATACACTTAAGATCATAGCAATCCCTTGACCTCTTTCCCTAATTTACCCAGGTCATAGTAAACTATATTCTCTAAGTCATAAGATGCAAATGCAAGTCAAATTTAAAAACATAGCAAGTGTACATAGTCGTAGAGTACAAAAAAAAAATGTGCTTTTGGTTAGTGATTACCCAACATGTTTTAAAACCATAGTCTATCTTTATGCTTTTAATGGCTTATTTTATTTCTTCTGACAGTCAAAGCTTCTGTTAAACTAGTGAGAGTTATAATCTGAACTGAAGCTAACCTCATATACCTGTCTTTATTCTCTCTGAATTATATATTTCTATGCTCAGTTAATTTAATCTTTTATTACTAACCTACCAGTGGATTGTATTTTCTTAGTTGTGAAATTTGCTGACATCCTGGAGACATCAGCAGTATCCTCATAGCAATCATTCAATATGAATCACAGTACATTACATCGAAAGTGAGAACAGGGACTGGTCAAAAAGTCATAAAGAAATCTATTCCTCTACATTTTCAGCTTAGTTCTTTACATTAAATGGAAGAATTCTTTGCTTGAAAAACATTTTATTTTACTATAATTTATATGTTTATATTGGACAATTCACTTCCCAAAGGTTATTAGCAACCTAAAAATGTAAAGGTAGTCAATACTACCATACATTTTAGAAAGCTAGATTCTTCCCACCATGGCTAAAAGCACAGAACATAATTATATTATCAATGTGCAGCATACAGTGAAATGTGTCAGAGAATCACTTTGAGAGAGAGCAAACTGGGGTATTAAATTTTGCAATAGATTCCTTTTATGCTAGATAAGGAGATAACAATAAAAATGATGAATATATCACTAGCTTCTTGTTTCAGAGATCTTTGGTGACAAGTAACAGAAAACCATTTTGGCTGACTTAGGCAAAATACATATTTTAAGTTATGTGGTAGGTCATAGGAGCTAGACAGAGTAAAATCCTAGATTAAAAAAGGATAGGAACCCAGTGAGACTCTGTGTTCTATGTAGCAGGAGGAAAGAATTGCTGATCATCACATGAGTCAAAATGCCTCATTTTGAACCTTGGTTTTTAAAGTTACATTGTAGCCTTGTGTAAATTACTTTATCTCCCTGTACCTGTCTCCTCATGTGAAAAATGGGTATAATATCATACCTATACCCTAGGGTTGTTGTAGTTCTCAAATTAAATATTATATACGAAGTTTTAGAACTATCCTTCACACATAGTAAGCATCCATAAGAATATTAACTATTGTTATTTTCTATTACTCTCAAGGGCTTTCTGATAAATCAACTCAAATAATTTTCAGTGTGTGTCTTTTTTTTCAAGGTTCAGAAAAAAATGGATTGATTTAGCTTGTATAACATGACATCAGGAGTGTATTAGTAAATATTTAAAAACTGCTTGAAAAAATGCTAATTAAAAATTTACTGACTAAAGGATATGTGACACAATTTACAAATAATGACAAATATACAATATTATTGATTATAAATTCCACACAGCCAATTTGTTCTTAGAGAAAGCTTTTCTCTGAAGTTTGCTAAACATTTGTATCTGTAGCTAACTAATGTTTGTACTGTATCATTGAATCTACCTTAATTTCAATGAAACATAAGTCTTGAAGCATGCTTTTCCTTTGCAGGAAAATCAAAAAATCCTAAACTGATATTCTAGGACTCAGTTTGAAGTCACCCATAATGCTAATCACTTAATACTCCCTACAATGATAATTAAGCTTGTGATCTAATCTTGGAGCCTATGCTTGGTCCTGGTGGTTGGAAACCCACCTTGTTTCCTGTCTGTATATCCCTTCTATTCTCTGCAGTTTGCTAGGTTGGAATCTTCTCTTGTCATTGCCAGTCCCTTTCTCAGGGACTAGAGTCCTATTGCTTATCCTTATTCTCCCATTTAAAGCTCGTAATGTACCAAAATAGCTTCTCCAAACATGGCCCCCAAAACTTTCAACTTGTTTTATCATTTGTGAGCTATTATATAATAATGTAATACTATACATCTTTTCCCCAATTCTGTAGTCTGTTCTTGGAAGCTTGGAATTGGACATGGGAGGAGAATTTACACCATAAAAATTGGCAAACAGTAGAAATTAGAACTTTTGTTCATTGTATAGATATGAAAGCAATAGAGACAATATTAATATTCAAGATTAAATTTCAAAATACATTGTGTCTTTAGTGATTACATTGTGAATGGCACAAAAATGGAGGACATGTTCTTCCAGCATTCTAAAATTATGATCTGAGAGTGATGAAGTCATTCACATCATTGACAAACAATGTTTCAATGCATAAATTCATGTGTTTTACTCGGTAACATAAATGAAATATCAACTAATATTGATGTGAGAACTATATTTGCTCATTCATCAGTTGCAAACATTAGTTAGCTACAGATACAAATGTCTGGCAAACTTCAGAGAAAAGCATTCTCTAAGAACAAATTGGCTGAATAAATAAGTAAGCATTTTCTAGTGGGAAAAAAAGGTCACAAATGATAAAACAAGTTGAAAGTTTTGGGGGCTATGTTTGGAGAAGCTATTTTGGTACATTACGAGCTTTAAATGGGAGAATACGGATCAGTAATAGGACTCTAGTCTCTGAGAAAGGGACTGGCAATGACAAGAGAAGATTCCAGCCTAGCAAACTGCAGAGAATAGAAGGGATATACAGACAAGAAACAAGGTGGGTTTCCAACCACCAGGACCAAGCATAGACTCCAAGATTAGATCACAAGCTTAATTATCATTGTAGGGAGTATTAAGGGATTAGCATTATGGGTGACTTCAAAGTGAGTACTAGAATATCAGTTTAGGATTTTTTGATTTTCCTGCAAAGGAAAAGCATGCTTCAAGACTTAAGTTTCATTGAAATTAAGGTGGATTCAATGATACAGTAAGAATAACTGGGCAAAATATAAGCGAGGGCTTGCCCGCTTTTCTCATTTGATTGTTTTTTTCATTTTAAAAGTCTAAGTCACTTGAGTAATGCTCAAAACTGATTTTATTTTAATCAGTGCCTCTCAAACTTGAATATGAAAAAAATAATAATAATACTGAGACCCTCGCAAAAGACACAATTGTTCATATATTATCAATTGGTTAAGAAAAAAATGAGTAGCAAAGGTTATAAATACATTAATAATATAAATATATTTTGTAATATTTAATATTAATGCTACATATTTACATTTAAAAACACAGTACAAATATACTTGAGGCATCTACTCTGATTCGTCCATGGAGATATATATATATATTTTAGAGTTGTGGAGAACAAGTGAGAATTTGATACATAGGTAGGCTACATGCAGGTGAACTTTGGGTTTCTAGCTGGCCCTCACTGCCCCTGGTAGTGGACCAGATACCCACTGTACTGTCACGTGCCTCCTCCCTCCTCTGTCCTTTCCTCCCCTAGCAATGCTTAGCACCATGATTGCCGAGTCCACCCTTGTCCACGGATATTTGGATTCTGGGTTGGGAATGGGAAGTCTTTAATTACATAAAAATATAACATAAGAAAAAATACACACAAAAATATACTAACACATTTTCAATTAGGCACCCAACTCAATGGCCTTTACAAGTTGTTCATCCACTATTAATTCTCACTTTGGCTTTCCACCTAAGACTTACTTTGACATCGCTTTCAGCATCTTGGCTTCAAATAGTATCTATATAACTGACAATTTGCAAATATCTCTATCCATATCCTTAAAAAAAATCTCTTTACTTTATATCCATTTCTAATGTATACCTCAAATGTAACAAAGATAAACTTTTTTTTTTCTTAAACCAGTTCCACCTGCTTCTTTTCTCATATTACTTGGCAGCAATATAGTACTAATTATTTATGTGTTGTCTCTTAGTTTTAAGCAACCCTTAAATATCCTGCTCTTTGATATTTGGGTTAGAACACAACCCAAGTTACATTTCTCTGTTTCTTTTTCCAGCTGACTTTAAGATCTGCCTAAAATTGCTAGATCACATTCTTTCCTCAGAGGTTTCTAACTACCAACCATGAACCATTTCCTCCTTTGAAATCTGAGTACCAGATCTACAAAGTTTTTACCATAAACTCTTAGACTCTAATAATAACACATTTTTTCTTTCTCCAGCTCGAAAAATTATATCTGTTTATACATTGATGACTTCTGCATTAATTTTTGCTCTTTATGCATTACAATAAATGTATAACACTTTTTCAAATTAAATTCCATTTGTTTTAAATGGTTAACGTAGATTATATTGTTCTTATTATACCTTGATTAATATAGTCCTGCATATCAAGAGTAAGTGCAAAAAATTGAAACTGTAAGATGGTGATTCTGGAGAGTGTTTTGCTTATTTTTTGACCTTGATAAAGCTGAGTTTCTGCTCAGTAGAAACTGGCAGCTACAATTATTTATTTCTTGTGATTGGGTTGAAACACATATTGGAGACACAATGTTTGAGGAGAGGATATGGGGTTGCTGCACTTGATGGCTAACTTACTCAAGACTGCAAGGGCAATGGAGAGAGATAACTATTAATGACTACATTGGAGTGAGAAAGAAACAAAATCACTGATCAAGTCATGATCAGAGAGCAAGAGAACTTTTATGGTGATCTCATAACTCTGGGCAGATAAGGCTAAAAATTATTCCCAAGGGTATACAAGTTACATAATTAGAATGTAAGCTGAACTTAACAGACTTGCCAAGTTTTTCATGTGAAAATTGGAGAACCAATTGAGAAGGAATGGGATCCTGAAATCTGAAATACAGACATGTATATGCTTTGTGATAAAGCTGAGAATCTTTAAACCCTGTTGTTCAGAATCACTTTTGCTAGTGAGAGCACTGTATTTTCTCTTTCCTTGAAGTCCTAGCAAAAACTTCACCTGAGGCAATAACCTACAATGGGGCAATTATTCTCCATACTCACCACCATCACCTTTCAATCCCCAATGACAGCAATTCAACAAAACTCTCTATGGTGATGGAAATGTTCAATATGGTAGGCACTGCCAATCGATGGCTATAGAGCACTGGAAATAAGGGTCATCTGAATTGACATGTACTGGGAAAGTTAAATGCATTCTAGATTTCAAAGTTTAAGAATGAAAAAATAGAAGGTATATTATTACATTAATTTTATGCCAATTATATGCTAAAATTATAATATCTAAGATTAAGTTAATATTAATTTTATCTCTCTAAATTGTGGCTACTGGAAATTTTAAAGGTAGGTATGTGCTTCATACTCTATTTCTATTGGACAATGCTGATCTAGACCAATAGCCTTAAAATTCTTGATCATATAAATCAAGAGGTTTTGAAAACTGTACTTTCACCTACATTTTAAAATTGATATATTTAAAAAAAATTAAATGAGAATAGCTGCAAAGGATGTGATCTCTGCCATTTTGCAAATACCTTAAAATATAGTTTCTAATTTTACAAATACCTTAAATATAGTTTCCTCAAAATTTTGCATCATTAGCTAACTCAGTGTATAGAAAATGGCCACCATATCTTATACATGGAAACACCTTAAAATCAATCTGATAAATCAGAAATTGTTTTCTGTCCAAAGAAGTCAGACTTTGTGTTTTAATTCAAATTAGCCTACTATTATTATTATTCTATTTATAGTTATTTCTATACTAGGATAATAGAGATAGAGAGAGATTAAAAGGGATTAGGTAGACATAAAAGATATGTGGCTAATAAATAAACGCATAAAGAAATGAATAGATAAATATATGGATACACAAATAGATACACAGACACAGACATGAGTGTTTCTATGAATTTATTGCTTGAATAAAATAAGTAATTGTTCCTTTCAAATATTTCTTAGTGATGTTCTTTTTTGCTTTGTTTTCAAGATTTATTCCTCAAGACCTACGAATCTGGAATTTCCTACTCTAATTCCCCAGAGTTTTATTTACACTCAAGCAATGTAACATGTTAACATTTCAGTTAAAAAGTAACATACGTTTGTCTTTGAAAACTGGGAAAATCAATGGTAAAAGGAAAGTGATAAAAAGAACAGATACTGATGTGTCTTCAGGTCTTACTGTCACATATGGAGCTAATGTTGAATTTGTATCTCAATGCAAGAAAAACAATTAATTCAGTGATCAGGTTAGTTTCTAGTACCAGTTCTAATATTTTAACTTGCTATTACTAAAAAATCTCAATTATATTCATCATTAAAATTCTATAATTGAAGAAAACATGTCCTTACAAAAGCTTGTAGCAGGGACATGGAGCAACATCAAAAATGTACATTACTTTATGATTATAATGCTCAGCAATTACATTTTATTTTTAGTGAACTTAATTTCAATGTTTGTAAACTGATCAGTAATAATGACTATAATTTTATATTCAACATTTTAAAATAAAATTCAGTCACCTATGAATTATTCAACCATATAATCAAATATAGAAGAAATGAAATGAAAATTATTTTGCATTGAATCATAAGTTAAATCCAACAAATAATTGAAGAGAAGCATTTTACTGATGAAATGGTAACATTTGGCAATAATGATAAATGTCATTTAAAATGATCCTATCTATGTCAGAAATTTTACAAGTTCTTATCTAATCAGTACAACAACCTTGTGATATGGTACTATCTCTAATACATGAAAAAGAGAAACTGTAGTTCACAGGTCTCAGAGATCATGCCAAATATTGTATAGCCAGTAAGAGTGACAGTTCAGATTGAAATCAATTCCATCAATTTCATTCAGTTTCAGATCTTAGGATTTTGGTTTGTTTTGTTTTTCATCAAGTATGTACATGGTGAAACGCCCCCAAACCTAGAATTACCTGTTTTGGAGGACAGGCCCCTTGTAGTACAGGCCTCCCTGATAGGTAAGTGTTCTAGAAATCGATCAGCATTCGTGTACCAGTTAGCATTGTTGTGGGAGGCTGTGCCTGGCTTCAGTAAACTTTTTGGTGGGGAGATTCTTTCAAAGTAGTTGCCCAATTCACGATTTTCATGATGGGTGATTTACAAGTGCACCTGCCCACACCTCTCTGAGTTTTCAGTAAGTTTTGACCTAAAACAGTTTGACCCCTATACCCTACCCAACCTATTCACCTAATCTCACTTTAAACAACTTTTTTTGTTTCGCTGGATGAAAAAAGTCCCCAAAAGAAATGTTTTGCCAATGTGGAAAAGACAAAACAAAAAAAAGGCAGAAACAATAAAAGGCATCAAAACTGATGAGTTTAAAACTATTTTGAGCAGTGAAAAAAGTGTCTTGATGGGTGTATTTCATCAAACAGAAATTCCTTTGGAGGTGACTGAAATTTAAACATGTAAGGATAAATATACAACATTTTATAAATAATTTCCAGTCTCTGGGGATCTCCCTTGTATTTCTTTGGGATGCTTAGAACATTATAATTGCTTTTAAAGTTATTAAATGTAAAATGAACATGAGCAATAATTATTGAAAAAAATAGGTATTGCGGGATTAAGAACCTTGGTTAAACTGGAATTTATAACAACCACTAGAGTTATGTGCTTATGGTTTATACTAGCAATTGCCTTCTGAAAAGGGTTCTTATTAATCTGTGGGGGCAAATGCTTTCAACAGTGTTTTTCAATCTATGTGTTATAACTTGTTAGTGCATCATGCAATTGACTTAGTGGGGTATGACCAATACTTCAAAAATAAATAGATTACAATTGATTAGAATACAGACGTGCATTCATGTACTAAAAAAAAAAATGTTTACCCCAACAAACCTCAGATAAATATTAAGGAATACAAACAAACAAACAAAAACGTATGATATGTGTGGAAATTTGTAAGTGTGTGTATGTGTGTATGAGGTGTTTGAACTGGGTCACAATGTAAAACGTAATTCTTACTATGGTTCATGATTAAAAATTATTGTAAACCAATTTATAGGATATCATAAAATAGAGATAAACTAACAGATCAAAATTAAATGTCTACATTTAGCTATTTGATGAAAATAGCAAAGAACTGAAAGTAATTGTCTTTCTAAGGAAATAAATTCCATTTTGGGGGAGAAAAGGAAGAAATAAAAGTTTAGCAGATTAGGTAAGCAAATAGAAATGTGACAACTTCTGTAAAACTTTAGGTAATTTAGTAATAGGAATAATTTAAAGTTAGCAAAGCAGATATCTTAGAGAACATGAAATAATACCACATTTTGATGATAATTATAAATAATTGCCATGGTATAAAATTATTTCTATCTCAATTAAAGATTAATACAATATGTTTGTTGCACATTTATAATGGATTTCTTCCATGCCTGTGTTAGTAAATGATAGTTATACTTCAGAGTGAGATACATCTTTGTATATACACAGATCTTTAAAAGTACACAGCTCTGACCTATGTAATCTCAGACAAGTTATTTAGAGTTTCACTTAAATGCAAACAATAAAAGTATCTGACTCAAAGGAATCTTATGAGGATTAAATAATTATAAAAAGTACTTAATATATCTACTGAGAATAGTGTACAGCATGCTGCTAAGTTTTCAACAAATGTTAGTTTATTTTTCAAACACTTTATTTTCTCAAAAACCAATAATTTGCATAGAGAAATCAATAAATATTTGTTGCAATGATTTGAATTAACAACTTAGGTTTTGTGGATAAAACTTTCTTTTATGTAACTAAGAGGTTTGATTTAGTGATTGTCGCGTTTATGCACATAGTTTGAGGCAGAGTAAGTTTCTGATCTAATTCTTCTGATTTATAAGTCAGGGCTATCCTCTGTAATGGACCACTGAGTTTATTTTTAAACCAGCTCTGCTGCTCTTAGAATTAGGTTTCAAGAACTTGATAGTGATCAAAGAATCATAGACATTCCTGAAGGAAATATATACTTTATCTAATAACAATAAATTAGTATATTTTGCATGCTTATTAGTTCTACTAAGCACTCTGTATGCATTTTCTTACTTATTTCTCACAGCAATACTGTAAAACACATGCCCTTATTACCCACATTTCATAGATAAAACCTTAACTTCAGAGAAGTTAAATACCTGAAAATTATGAGTAAATTATATATAGTATTGAACCACAATATGACCCAGTTATGGGATCCATCACCAAGCTTTCTTTAATGTAACCCAAGTAAGCTAATGCATGATCTTAGGATCTATGAGAAATTATAATTTTTCCTATTTAGGTTCTCTCTATTGCTATAAAGTCATAGCTTACAAGAAGAAGCAGAAGAGCAAAAGCAGGAGAGAAAAACTAGCTGTTTCAACTGCTTTTAACATTTATTGTGTCATAATTTTGTTTCAAGTATAGTGATACATACATATTTAAATATATTACTTATCTTAGGATCAAATGAAAGACAATCCAACCTTTTGAAATATCCATAATATGAATTCTGTATTGGTGCAGAGCACATTAAGCTAACTATTTCTAATTAATAGCTGTGTGATATGTAGCAATGGAGAAACATTGAAATGAAAGTCAGCTATGTATAAGAATAATATACTTGAATGATTTATCAAGCAGAAAAGATATCAAGTAAAAAGCCATTTTTCATTACTCTAAAAAAAAAGTATACTTACAACCTTCAAAAATGTGTCTCAGAAAAAATTTATTTATAATTTTGTTTTCACTTATATGTTAGTAGCTGGTAGGAATTGTATTATTTTTATTTCATTTTCCCCCAAAACTCATATAAATTTGTTTCATAAATGGATAAGTAGGAAATTTTACCAAAATCATACTCAAGTTACACTGCACATTCCTTATGATCTCTTTGCTTTTGTCTTTATGAAAATGACTTTTACCACAGATGATTTTCCCTTACCTTATTTGTATTCACTGCTGTGATGACCCAGACACATTGTGCATTGCTGTCATACTGGAATGGAAAGTTTGGAGATGTAAAGGTACCACTTGGTCCTTGAAGATTAGAGCCACACGTCTTCACTAAAAGAGAAATTGCAGTTTACAAGATGAGTATATGCCACATGTAAAATCAAAGTAATAAAATATCTTGCAAATATACTTTAAATTCAAAATTACACAATTATAACCACTATCATCTATCTATCTACATATACAAATGTATATATATACTGGAATTCTAATGTCATTTATCACAATTAGAGTGTCTTTTGCATCCTGAGATTCACAAACTCAACATTTTCAATATTAAACAAAAACTAGGTTATGAATAGAAGTGTGAGGCATGATAAATTGTCCTCTGACTGTAAATAGGTTAGTTTAATTAGAGAGAGGTATATTTACTTAATAATATGCTAAAAATATGCACAGAGAATGAAGTAAAGCCTTGTATTGGTAAAGCAATCTAAAAGTTGTTGGTGTGTTTTTTTGGTATTTATTTAGTACTCTATGACTCATATTAGCACAATTGAGAAACATCAATGGTAAAACTACTCTTTCTGTTCTTTTAACTGTGAATGAAACCAAGGCTAGAAGAACTACATTTAAGTTATTTTAATGAATTTTCACAAAAATTATAAATTGTAATATACCCTTAGTTTTCTAGCTATTCTTCCTACTACTTAATACAAGAGATACTGACTATACTGCTCCAGTTTCTAATCCTCCTTCTTGACCATGTTATCCTCTTCTTTTTTAAATTTTTATTTTATTTGATTCAAGGAGTACATGCTCAGATTTTTAAAAACATATCTGTCCCTCCTGCCACAATGTTTGGGACTGCTGCTTTATGTATTTATTTTGAGAAAGCAGGATTTATTGAGAGTACAAAAAAGCTCCTACAGTGGGAGGGGACCTGAAGGGTTGCCCACATGTTCAGATTTACTACATAAGCATATAGCATGACGATTACGTTTCAACTTCTATTGAACCTTCCCCACAGAGGGTGAGCATGATTCTTGTTGAATGGTTTATAAATCCTTATTTCCTATCCATCCCTTCTTTTTTTTTTTTTTTGAGTTGGAGTCTCATTCTGTCGCTCCTGGCCACCGCAGCCTTGACCTGCTGGGCTCCGGCGATCCTTCCGCCTCAAACTTCCAAGTGGCCGGAATTACAGGCATGCGCTACCATGCTCGGCTGATTTTTTTATTTATTGTAGAGATGAGGTCTCACTGCCCAGGCGGGTCTCGAACCCGCGGGCTCAGGCAATTCACTCACCTCAGCCTCCCAGAGGCGCGGGATTACAGGCTGAGCCACCGAGCCCGGCCATCCCTCCTCTTGTTAGTAGTCCCCAGTGTCTGTTGTTCCCATCTTTATGCCAGTGTGTGCCCAGTGTTTAGCTTCCACTTGTGAGTGAAAACATGTGGTATTCAGTTTTTTGTTTCTGTAGTAGTTCACTTAGAATGATGGTCTCCAGTTTCATCCACGCTGGTGTAAATTACAAGATTTCATTTTAATGGCTGTATAGTAGTCGTTGGTGTATATGTATCACATTTTCTTTGTCCAATCTATCATTGATAGGCACCTAGGTTGGTTCCATGTTTTTGCTATTGTAAATAGTGCTATGATAACCATACAACGGCAGGTGTCTTTTTGGTAGAATGATTCATGTTCCTTTGGTTATATACCCAGTGGTGGGATTGCTGGGTAGAATCATAGATCTACATTTAGTACTTTGAGAAATTGTCAAACTTCTTTCCACAAGAGATAAAATAGCTTACATTCCCACCAACAGCATACTTGTATTCCCCTTTCCCCCGAACCATGCCAAAATTTGGTTTTCTGATTTTTTAATAATAGTCATTCTTACTGGTGTGAGATGGTATCTGATTATGATTTTGATTTGCATTTTTCTGATGCTTAGTGATGTTGAGCATTTTTTCATATATTTATTGGCAGCTTGTACATCTTCCTTTGAGAAGTTCTGTTCTGTTCATGTCATTTGCTCACTTTTCTTTTCTTTTCTTTTTTTTTGTTAGAATCTCACTCCGTTGCCCAAGCTTGAGTGAAGTGGCATGATCATAGCTCACCACAGCCTTGACCTCCTGAGCTCAGACAGTTCTTTTCCCTCAGTCTTCTGAGTAGTTGGGACTACACCTAATTTTTTTCTTTTTTTTTTTGTAGAGGTGAGGTCTCAGTATGTTGCTTAGGCTGGTCTAAAACTCTTGAACTCAAGTAATCTTCCCACCTTGTCCTTCCAAAGTATTGGGGTTACAGGCATGAGTCATGGCGCCCAGCCCTTTTGCTCACTTTTTAATGGAGTTATTTTTTTTTCTTGTCGATTCATTTGAGTTCCTTATAGATTCTGGATATCAGTCCTTTGTTGGATGCATAGTTTGCAAATATTTTTCTGCCATTCTGTGGGCTGTCCCTTTACTCTGTTGATGGTTTCTTTTGCTGTGCAGAAACTTTTTACTTGATAAGGTTCTACTTGTCAATTTTAGCATTCAGTGCCTTTGCTTTTGGTGCCTCTGCTTTTCATTGTCTAGATTGACATCCAGGAGAGTGTCTTTTTTTAAGATTTTTAGAGTTTGGGTCTGACATTTAAGTCTTTAATCCATTCTAAATTTTTTGTATATAGTGATAGATATTTATCTAGCTTCATTCTTTTGCATATAGTTACCCAGTTTTCCTAGTACCACTTGTTGAATCCCCAGTGTTGGCTTTTATCAGCTTTCTCTACTGGTTTTAGGTCAGTGGTTTTATTTTTGACTTCTCTATTCTGTTCTATAGGTCTATGTACCTATTTTTGTACCAGTGCCATGCTATACTGATTACCATAGCCTTTTAGTAAAGTTTGAAGTTTGGCAGTGTGATGCCTCTGGCTTTGTTCTTTTTTTTTTTTCCACTTTTAAACATTTTTTTATTTTAAAATTGTGGGGTACATTTCAGGGTTAGGTATGCAAATATTCACTGTGCAGGTATCCTTGCTTTGTTCTTTATGCTTAGAATTGCTTTGGCTAGTTGGGCTCTTTTTTTGCGTCTATATGAATTTTAAGTATTTCTTTTCTAGGTCTCTGTAAAAAATGACACTGGTAGTTTGACAGAGATAGCATTGAATCTGTAGATTGCTTTGGGAAGTATGGACACCTTAACAATAATGATTCTTCTAGTCCATGAGCATGGATGTCCTTGCATTTGTTTGCATCATTTTTTATTTTTGTAGTTCTTATTGTAGAAATATTTTAACTCTTTGGTTGTGTGTGTTCCAAGGTATTTCATTTCATTTGATTATTGGGAATGGGATTGTGTTTTTTATTTGGTTCTCAGCCTATTTGTTGTTGGTGTATAAAAATTCAATTGATTTCTGAGAATTGACTTTGTATCCCGAGATTTTACTGATGTCATTTATCAGTACTAGGAGTTTTTTGGTAAAACATTTTGTGTTTTCCAGGTATAGAATCATATCATCTGCATAGAGAAATAGTTTAACTTCCTCTTTTCCTCTTGGATATCTCTTATTTCCTTCTCTTGCTTGATTGTTTTCACTAGGACTCCAATATTATGTTAAATATGAAGGTTGAGAGTGGACATCTTTGTCTTGTTCCAATTCTTTGGGACAATGTCTCCAGCTTCTTTTAAGTATGATGTTGCCTGTGGGTTTGTCATAGATCGCTCTTATTTTGAGGAATTATCTTTTGATGCCTACATGATTGATGGCTTTTATCATAAAGGGAGGTAAGATTTTATTAAATGCTTTTTTCTCAATCTATTGAGATAATCATGGGGTTCTTAACTTTACTTCTGTATATGTGATGGATTATATTTATTAATTTTTGCATGTGTCAGCCTTCTATCCTGGGAAAAAAGCCCACCCAGTATAATGAATGATTCTTGAAATGTGCAGTTGGAAGCAGTTTGCCAGTATTTTGTTGAGGATTTTTGGATCTATATTAACTGGAGATACCAGACTATAGTTTTTGTTCTTTGTGGTGTCTTTATCATTTTTTTGGTATCAGACTGATATTGAATTTGTAGAATGAGTTAGGGAGGAGTTTTTCCTTCTTAATTGCTTGGAATATTTTCTGTAGAGTTGGTACCAGGTCTTCCTTGTACACTTGAGTTTTTTGTTTGTTTCTTTTAGTAGGTAGGTTTCTTATTACTGAATCAATTTCTTAGATTGTTACTGGTCTGTTCAGGGTTTCATTTTCTTCCAGTTTCAATCTTGGGAAGGAGTATGATCCAGAAATTTATCCATTTCCTCTAGATTTTCTAGCCTACGTGCATGCAGATGTTTATAATAATGTCTGATAAGAGTTTTCATTTCTTCATGCAAATCAAAACCACATCGAGATATCACCTAACTCCTGTAAGAATGACCATCATTAATAAAACAAACAACAACAGATGCTGGCAAGGATGTGGAGAAAAAGCAATGTTTCTACACTGCTGGTGGGAATGCAGACTAGTACAACTTCTTTGGAAGACAGTGTGGTGATTTCTGAAAGAATTAGAAGTTGACCTTCCATATGACCCAGCAATTCCCTTATTGGGAATATACCCAGCAGAACTCAAATTATTTTACAAAAAATATACCTGCACACGTATGTTTGTTGCAGCTCTGTTCACAATAGCAAAAACACAGAACAAACCGTGTTGCGCATTGAAGCTGGACTGGATAAAAAAATGTGGTACATATACACAATAGAATATTATGCAGCCATCAAGAAGGACAAATATATGAACTTTGCAGCAACTTGGATGGATTTGGGGTAGATCATACTCAGTGATTTATCACAGAAACAAAGAACTGCGTTCCATATGTTCTCACTCATAAGCTGACTTTGAACAATTATAATGCTATAAGAAAGTGATTGACAGTAGTGGGATTGGCAGTTGAGGGAAACTGCTAGGGAGGGAGGGACATACCTCATCAACAAGGGTACCTGCATAATCAATGTTTATATACCTAACCCTGAATTGTACCCCACACCTTTATAATAAATCATAAAAAATTTTTTTAAAAAAGAATTTGCATTTCTTCAAGATTGGGTGCACCATCCCTTTTTACATTTCTGATTGTATTTATTTAGATGGTCTTTCTTTTTTTATTAATCTAGTCAAGGGACTGTCCAGCTTGTTAATTCTACTAAAGAACCAGTTTTTCAATACATTGATCCTTTTTAGAGGTTTTTTGTTTGCTTGCTTTGGGGTTTTTGGGGGGTCTAAATTTTGCTTAGTTGTGTTCTGACTTTGGTTATTTCTTTTCTTCTACTTGAATTGGGTTTAGTTTGTTCTCGCTTTTTCAGTTTTCTAAAGTATGACATTAGGCTGTTTATTTGAGATCTCTCTATTTTCTTTACGCAGGCATGAAATGCTATCAACTTCTGTCTCAGTGATGTTTTAATGGTATCCCGGAGATTTTGGTATGTTGTGTCTTTATTTTCATTTGTTTCTAGGAATTTTTTATTTCTGTATTGATTTCAGTGTTTACCTCAAAATTGTTCGGAAACGAATTGCTTAATTTTTATGTATTTTGGTGTTGATATCTGTTTTTATCTTGCTGTGGTATGAAAAGATGTTTATAGAATTTAGACTTTTTGGAATTTATTCAAGCTTGATTTATGACTGAGTGTGTGGTCAATCATAGAGTATATTCCATGTGTAGATGAGAAGAATTTATACTCTGTTGTGGTTGGGTGGTGTGTTCTATAGATATCTGATAGATCTAATTGGTCATGTGTCTAATTTAAGTCCTAAGTTTCTTTGTTAGTTTTCTGCCTTGATTATCTGTCTAAAGCTGTTAGTGGGATATTGACTTCCCCCATTATTATTGTGTGGCTGTATGTGTCCTCTATTAGGTTAATAAGTAACTGTTTTGTAAATCTAGATGTTCCTATGTTGGGTACCAATACATTTAAGATTGATATTTCTTGCTGAATTGAGCACTTTATCATTATGTAGTGTCCTTCATTGTCCTTCTTTACTTTTTTTATTGGTTTAAAGTCTGCCTGCGAGACTTTAAACCAATAAAATACCATTTCTCTTTTTCTGTTTTTCATTTTTATGAAAGATTTTTCTCCATCCCTTTAACCTGAACCTATGGGTGTCATTAGAAATGTGATGGTTTTCTGAAAAGAGCAGAAGGTTGAATCATGATATTTTATCCAATTAGTCACTGTGTGCCTTTTAAGTGGTGCCTTTAGGTCATTAACATTCATGTTAGCTATTGATATAGCAGTGTGCTTTCCTGCTACATTGTTTTTATGAAGTTACTTGTGTTCTCAGCTTTGTGGTTGATTTGAATGGTCTGTAAACTATGTGTTTACATGTACTTTTGTGTTGGGTGGTATTATTCTCTTGTTTAGAGCTCTCTTGAGCATCTCTTGTAGAGCTCTTCTGGAGGTGACAATTTCCCTAAATATTTCCTTATCTGGAAAGGACTTAAATTATTCGTTTATGAAGCTTAGTTTGTCAAGGTAATAAATTCTTGGCAGGCATTGCTTTTTCTTAAGAATGCTGAAAATGGGCCCCCAATCTTTTCTGGAATGTAAGGTTTCTGCTTAGAGGTCTGATGGCTAGTCTAATGGGGTTCCTTTGATAGTCTATCCTTTCACTCTAGCTGTCCTTAAAATTTGTTTTCTTACATGCTGACTTTAACACTGGATAACTATGTGCCTTGGGAATAGTTATTGATTGATTGATTGGTACCTCTCAGAAGTTCTCTGAGATTCTTGTATCTGCATGGTGGCCTCTCTAGCATAGAAGACGTTTTCTTGGATAATATCTTTAAAAGCTTTTTCCAGGTTATTCTCATTTTCTTCTTTTCTCTCAGGCATGTCAATCTCATGTAGATTCGGTCTCTACATAATCCCATAAATCTCCAAGGTTTTGTTTATTTTAAAAAATTATTTCTTTGTTTTTGTCTGACTGAGATAATTCCAAGGATTTGCCTTCAAACTTTTTCTTCTGCCTCATCAAATTTGCTATTAAGGCTTGAAATTGTGTTTTGAAAGTCCCAATGTGAATTGTTCATTTCCAGGCGTTCAGGTTGGTTCTTTTTTAGGATGGACAAGTCATATCGCACTTCTTAGATTGTTTTCATGGCCTATTTGATTTGGGTATCTACTTTCTCTTAGATCTCATTGAATCTCTTTGCCTTCCCTATTTTTAATTATTTATTTGTCATCATAAATGGCTTATTCTGCTTAGGATCCTTTGCTCAGAAACTAGTAAATCCTTTGTAGGTGTCAAAACACTTTGGCTTTTCAGATTGCCAGTGTTCTTGTGCTGATTCCTTCTCATCTATGGGGAAAGATTCTTCTCTTTTATTTTATTTTTAATTTTTCTTAAAACTACTATTGCTAGTATGAATTTTTGTAACATTTCTTCTTCTTTTTTATTTTTTCCTTAGGGATATGTCTGTGGCGTGTGTTGTGTATAGTCTACTAGTTACTTTTAGTGCCCCTACTCCATGTTCTTTTCCTGATGCACAGACTGCAGAGGCAGAGGCAATAGTAGCTGTGTTTAGGGGGCCTAACAGAAAATTCTGAATGCTGTGTCCTCAGCAGAGCACTATGGTGTTCAGATAGTTGGGGTAGTTGCGTTTTTCTAGGAGGCCCCACCTGGTAGGGATTCATGGGCATGAGTGTCAGATCTATGGGCATGCGGAAGTGGCCCATATCTTCACTGCCTTCCTGATCCATATGGGCAGCAGGAATAAAGGTGGTGGAACCAGCTGGGATCAGTGAAAGAGTCCTCCCTCTTCATTCCCTTCCTAGTCTGCCTGTGGAAGAGGTGGAGGCAACAGCAAGGACAGCTTCTAGGAGGGGTCTTGCTGGTGCAGTGCTGCCAAAGAGATCAGGCAAGGGTGGGGCAGTTTTTTGTCACCTGGGCCAGGTTCTTACTCTTGCTCACTGCAAGTGACAAGAGCCCCACCTGACTGAAAATTATTGAGATGCTCTGTCTCCTAATTCCTTCACTGCCCCTTGGAAGGGGCAAAGACAGTGATGACAGGGACTGCCTATCTACCTGCTCTTCAAACCAGCAGCCTCTTGAGTTCAAGCCATGATAGCATGCCCCTGAGTTCAGGGTGGGTGTGATAGGAGTATTGGCTCTGCAGTAGGAGCAATGCCTCAGGGGGGTGGGGGGAGGAGGATGGGGCCACTCAGGGTGCTATCTGTGGCTTCAGAATATCTTGATGGGTCATTCCTTGGCAGGGTGTTGACAACTGACACAGGACCTCAGGGAACAGGAGCCTCCTGGGCTCCACAAGAACCTGAATGGTGCTTTGTCTAGACTCTAGAGACTTCCTGAATTTGGCTGGAGTTTGGAGGCAGAGGGATGAAAGGATCTCCCCTGTGACCACAATTGCAGAGGATTGTGGAAGGCATGTGAAACTCCAGGGAATTATTTCGTGGGCTAATCCCTTTCCTTTGTAAGAAGTCTCCTGGCTTCATGCCAGGACTGGATGCCTTTTCTAATCCTTAAACAATAATGAATTTTATTTTTGAAATGATGAAAAGTTAAATGTATAGTTTCATATGCACTTGAGTTTTTGCATAAGTATTTTCATCATCACTTTGAAGATCAGTTTATTGAAGTCCCAAAATTTGGTTGACTTGGTCAAAGTCATTCTGCTAGTATACGGAAGTCAGAATTTTACCTCAGGGTCTCTGACTCTAAGTTTTTTGTCTTTTTATCACTAAAATACAGATTTCTTTACTAGTTTTTTTCCCCCCATTAGCGTATATTTTAGAAAATATCTACTTCAGATAACACTTCTCCAACTCATGTAATTAAGTTATGGGGATTTAATAGTTATAACATTTAAAATTTTATTTTGTGTGTATGATTTCTAAATTTTAAACAATAAAATCATATTTTTGTTATGGATAAGCACCAAATGATATTTTTCTCCTTCACCATTACCTGACATTCACTCTTTTTTTCCATTCAATCTTCTAGGCTCAACTACTCCATTTACTTCTCCCTGATTCTTTCTTAAAAGTATTTGTCTGCTGTCATTAGAATGTTAAAATTACTTTCTTAATGCCAGCAATGATCTTCTAGTTGGTAAATCTGATAGTATCTCTTCATTTAATTTTTCACATACTTGATGTCTCAGCAGTAATGTAAAGTATTGATAAGCTTTGTTTGGACTTCTCTTCTTCCCTTACATAGTACTCAACTTTCTTGTTTGCCCGTGCGTTTTAATAGCTCTGTTCTACCAAATTCTTTGTTCTGCTTCTATTTTTTTCATCTGACCCTTTAGTAGAGTAATTCAAAATGATTTCATCTCCTCATCTATGTGCTCAATATTCTCTGAATAAACATTCACTTTCATGATATAAACAGTCATTTATGTGTTGATAGCTCTCAAATTTTCATCACTGACTTTGGCCTTTCTCTTGATTTCTAGATTAATTTTCACTCTGTCTGATGGACATTCTATGAGATATTTTAGGACACTTTCAATAAAAAATTTCTTAAATAGCTCATCCAACTCCTTGCCTTACAGAAGCGCTTCTCAAGACATACATATTCCTTTTCTGAAACATATTTGTTTTCGTTCTTTACTTCCACCCAAATGCCCAGTGGTTTTTTTCTTATTTATTTATTTATTTATTTATTTATTTATGTACTGACAGTAGCTACACAACTCCATTTCAGGACTCTAGCTTCTCTCTCTGTTCCATCCTCCTCAGTACTACTAGACTTATCTTTCTAAAACACAGACTTGATTCCTTTACTTAAATACATGAAAACTTGATATCTATTTCCTATAAGACAAATTGCAAATTGCCTAACACTGAATATAAAATAATTCCAGTGAGGATTTAAATTTCCTTTCCAGTACAATGTCTTGTCATTTTGCACACTACTTGTGCTAGAACATACTTTTTGTCATTTTTGAATGTACCATACTCTTTATAGTTTACTACCTCTTCTATTCTGTTTCCGGAGTCTGGAATATTATTCCTTTTTACATTTACTGCAGAAATTCTATTCATTTAGACAAAACAAAGCTGACATGCCATTTTTCTATAAGTAGAATTTCTAATTCCTCCACCCAGTTTTCTGTAATAGATTGTGTTGCTCACAGCACATTATTTGAACACCACATTGAAAAAATGGTTTAAATGCCAGTGGTCTGATAGAGAATGAAGTTACAAAGATACTAAGAACTTTATAGTAATGACAATTTTATAGCAGTCTCAAAATTATTAGTTTGAAGTTAATATATATAGGTTTCTGATAGGATATACTGCTTCTCTTAGTGGTACCTACAGCTTGGTAATTCTCTGCCATGCTTTGGCAAGGTCTTGTTATCATCTTTGTTAACACCTAGTACAGTGGTTTTCATGATATAGGCATGTTTGATAAATATGCAAATATCCAAGTTCTTTGTCATAGCTATTAAATAGATTCTAAAATAAGTGCTCTCTTCATGCTGATGAAGAGTCCTTACAAATGTGCTTAACCTTGTAAAGAATAATTTTATTTTCCTATAAAAATAAAGAAGGCACACTCATATAATGACAAGTAAAAACAACCTCTAGACATTTTGGTCTTCTGGTCTGTTTTTATCCACACCTGACAGCAACCACTTAACCGGTTAGATTGTCTAATTTAATTTTCTTTTTGTGAGTGTATGATGCATTTCTTGTTATTGTTTGTGTGCTTGTGTGCTTTAGGAAACTGAGTAATTCTATACATATGTTCCTGAACATATTTTTTCATGTATCATGACAACTGTTCTAGATCAATATATATAGATTTTTTTCATATTTCAGTATACAACAGTAGCTGATAGACTTATTGCACATTTTCCACAGCATTCCACTGTGAAAATAATGCATGATGATTAGGAGGTTTCCTTAATCCTTAGGTGGGAATAAGAAGACACACAAATGGAACAGACATATTTGAGCAGAGTTGCTGCACTTCACCAATAGAAACCAAATTATAACATAATTGAATAGAAAAATTATTGATGTAAGCTGCTGAGATTTTGTGGTTGTTTGCTTTTCCATACTAGTGAAAGCTTGTTTTTGTTTTTGCAGATAAAAAGCATAATATATAAATGTACATATTGGTGCCTATATCTTTATGTTTTTGTTTTATACGTGTTACTATTGAGGAATGAATTCTTAGGAAAAAAAGATTACTTAGTCACAATATTTATTTAAAATTTGATGAATACTCCTAAATTATTACCCCCAAATTTGCTCAGTATACTCTCAAAACAGTATGAGAACAATAGTGTCCCACACTCTTACCAAATAACATCAACCATTGTCAAGGATGTCAGCATTTTTTTTTTTTTTTTTGAGTTGGAGTCTCACTCTGTCGCCCAGACTAGAGTGCAGTGGCCGCTCCCCGCCACCGCAGCCTCGACCTGCTGGGCTCTGGTGATCCTTCCACCTCAGCCTTCCGAGTAGCCGGAATTAGAGGTGTGCGCTACCACGCCCAGTTGATTTTTTTTTTTATTTATTGTAGAGATGAGGTCTCGGCTGCCCAGACGGGTCTCGAACCCGCAGGCTCAGGCAATCCACTCACCTCAGCCTCCCAAAGGCGCAGGATTACAGGCTGAGCCACTGAGCCCGGTTGGATGTCAACATTTTAATTTCAATTTTCTCTCTGCATTTCTAGTATGACTTAACAGAAGTTTCATTGCTGTCTCTAGTTGTTTTGCTCTGATTTTTCTGTGTGTACACATTTTCTGTTTCAATTGCCTTTTTCTTATTGACTTAAAGGTGCTTCCTGTATACTATCAATATTACCCATTTCATGTGTACTGCAAATATTTTCCTGTGGTTTCTATTTAATTTTGCTTTGAATTTATTTTTTCTGCAATCTTTTTAAAAATGTATGTAAATCTATTTGTATTTTTTTTTTTTTTAGGTTCTGTCTATGATGTCTTGCTTGGGAAAGATTTCTTCAAACCTAAACTTGAAATATCAACTTTATTTATTTCTCATACTTTCACAGTTTTGCTTTGTTATATTTAAACTTTTTATTTATCTGCAAATTATTTTTGTATGGTTCAAGGTAAAGGATAATAGTAAATTATATCTCCTTCCCCAGTAATTCAAAGTGTAATTTATATTATATTTATATTTATATATATATGTGCACAAATACACATAAAAGAAATCCATTCACGCGTCTGAGTATTTTTTTGCCAATCTATGATTATTCCTCTGTATTACCTGCTTATTAATCATTTTTAATATTGATGATACAAATCTCCCATTGTTCAATTTCATAATTTCCTTTATTATACTATAATATTTATTTTTGCATGAGCTTTATATATGTCTGTTTATCAAGATAAACAAATTGGTATTTGTATTAGATTATATTGAGTTCTTTTTTTTTTTTTGAGTTGGACTCTCACTCGGTCGCCCAGACTGGAGTGCAGTGGCTGTTCCCAGCCACCGCAGCCTCGACCTGCTGTGCTCCGGCGATCCTTCCGCCTCAGTCTTCCGAGTAGCCGAAATTACAGGCATGCGCTACCACTCCTGGCTGATTTTTTGATTTATTGTAGAGATGAGGTCTCGCTGCCCAGGCGGGTCACGAACCCGCGGGCTCAGGCAATCCACTCACCTCAGCATCCCAAAGGCACGGGATTACAGGATGAGCCACTGAGCCCAGGTGAGTTCATATATTTTTAATACAAATATTCTACCTCAATGTAGCCTTTAGTAACACAAAGGAAAAAGTAATTGTGATTACAATACATATACTAAGCATATATTTGATAAGTTAAGCTAAAATTTCTCATGTAAATGCTAAGAAAAATAGAAATAGTAAAAAAGATGCTAATATCTTGATTTGAAAAGTTTATAATGAATTAATAAATTAGCTATTTATTCATACTTTCTATATCTATGATTGACTTAACTCATAGTGCCTTAGACAGTGCTGCTATTTTATAATGTTCTTGTTTTATTTCACATGCCACTTGTGCATTTAAAAAAGAAGATAAAAATCGATCCCTTACACATTTTACAGTTTTGTTTATGGAATACAATGAATCAATATACACACAGACATTGTGAAATACTTTTAAAACTGATATAAGTGTGGGAACAGAGTCAAAAAAGATTTATTCTTAGCCACTCTATCAACACATTCCTATGTTTTCCTCGGGTCAAACACATATTGTTAACTACACCTTGAAAAATATTAGGAATAAGGTTAAGTAGAATGAAATATGTTTTGCTTTAACTGTAACCTTCGGGCATTTAGACTTGTACTAGGTATAATATTTCAACTGCACAAGCAAGACAAGCTGACACGTTATGTTTTGGTTGAGTAAAGATAAGATCCACAGGCTAAGGATTGTTTTTGCACAGACTATACCAACTGGTACCTGTCTGTATTTGTCTCTGGGTCCCTTGTGACCTAAAGTACCCCTTTTACTCTCTTCTTGAACTTTTCTTCCTGACTTTCTCCTTCACAAATTTATATATTATTGAAGAACATTTGTGACTTTGTGCCAATGATTCTCAGAATTTGTAAATTTCATAAAACTTTTTCCACTCACTTTCTTGCAACGCCTTGAACACACTGAAAATGTCACCACTTTAAAACCCTAACACTTGTTATTTTTCTTACCTGGTAGAGGTTTCTGCTCAAATAACATTTTATAAATGGCTTAGTTTGACTAACCTCTCTAAACTTTAGTTTCTTAAGTATTACCTTCACATACATACACACATACACTTACATGTAAAATGTGCTTATGTATTGTCTTCCTCATTAGAATGTCAGCTTCATGAAAGCAAGAACTTGGTTTTGTTTACCATGATATCAACAGGGCATAGAATAGTGCTGCCACATGAAAGACACGCAATGAATGAAAGTGTGAGCAAATGACTGACATACTGAGAGTAACCACAAAGATAGGGTTCTGGTTTGTGCTTTCCTTTTTTCCCCTCCCTTTGGATTTAGTAGCAATTAAAGCTTCTACCCTTTGTTGAAAGTTCTAACCCACCAAGGATTCGTTAATGCTGTGTGAACAAGTAAGTCCTATTGTCTGCTTCTCTGAGGCTATCTTAGAGTTGTTAAAATATTTCTGGCAGTGAACATTCTTTGTTATGAGGAATATGATAGTTTATATTTTTAAAGGAGTCATTAGGATGAAGGCCAAATAGCTTTGTAGTTCTTTTATCTTCGATTATCCCTGCACCTTCAACTTGGTGTTTGCACTGGAGCAAATTCAAACCATCTGGAGTTCAGTTTCTTTTTTTATAAAATTAAATAGTTGGACTATATCACCTGTGGTCTCTAATAAGCCTAACATGATTATTTGGTTATGTCATGTAGTTATCTAAGTGCTCTGATGGCTTCTTCTAAGAAGTACAATGAAGTTAGTAAAGTCTGGAAGTTATATTTTTGTCCAGTGAGGCCTTCATTATCTTTGAGAAATGTAATTATTATTATTACAACTGTTTGTGGGCGTATGTGACAAGGAAAATGATGGATCCACTAGAAAAATAAAGTTGAATTCAAATGTATTTGTAGTATTTCTTTTATGTTGTTGTTCACCTGTGAATTAGGAAACACTGTAGTCTTGCCCCTGGTAGAAGTAATTATGTTTCTATTTTTTAAAATATCTACCCTGATTTCCTTGCTCATTAGCCATGAATAAAAATACATTCATAGTGTCAGAGAGTAACTTGACTTTGTGGGAGAGTAACTTGGCATTCACAGTGGTAAAAACTATATTTCTTCTGCACAAGATGTAATGAACAAAACAGATAATATCAAGTTCTATAGCTTCTAGAAACACAGTCTTTCACTTTGGGAAATTAGATACTCAAATACTATGTAACTATGTGACAACAAATGAGTACATACAGCTCAAACCTTGTGAAGTACACCAAGTCAGAATGGCCCTAGTCATGGAAGATATGCCAATGAAAGATTTACTTGTTTAAGGGTTTCTCATTGGGCCCTGTGAGAAAAGACAACAGGTATTCTTAGGGACAAAGATGAAATGACTGGAAATGGATAAATGTCTGTACTTAAAGTCAGTGGGATTTAGACATTGAAATATATGGTGAGGCTACATCCCATTCAGGAAGGGAAACTATCCTAGATATCACAGAGGCAGGCCAGGGCAAATGCTACCCACAAGCTTCAGATTTCTAACTGTTCTTTGCCCAGCCCCTGTCAGTAGTATATGAACTCCATCCTTACCATCTATACTTTGCAACAAGGCTGATAGCCTGAGTTTCCACTGTGGCATTTTGTTCCCCTGGACAAGACAAGCAATATTGAGAAAGAAAAACACAGATGGAGGCATCACACTCCCTGATTTTATGCATTATTTAGTGACGGGGATAGGTTCTGAGAATGTGTTGTTAAGCAATTTGGTTATTGTGCAAACATTATAGAGTATACTTACACACAAGTCTAGGTTGCAGTGCCTCCTACACATCTAAGCTACAAACCGGTACAGCATGTTACTGCACTTAATACTGTAGGCAACTGTAACACAATGGTAAGTAATTGTGTATCTAGACATATAGAAACAAAGGCAATGCAAAAATATGATTCAAAAGAGAAAAAAATGATATACCTTTATGGGGTACATAGCATGTACAGAACTTGCAGGACTAGATATTGCTCTAGGTGAGTCAGTGAATGAACAGAGAGTGATTGTGAAGGCCTAGGACAATACTACACACTAATGTAGACTTTATAAATTTAGACTACACTAAGTTTCTTTCTTAATAATAAATTACTCAGCTGGGCTTGGTGGCTCAGCCTGTGAGTAGATTTGCCTGAGCCCGCGGGTTCGAGACCTGCCCGGGCAACTTGGCCAGACCTCATCTCTACAATAAATCAAAAATTAGCCGGGCATGGTAGCGCGCGCCTGTAGTTCCAGCTACTTGGAAGGCTGAAGCAGAAGGATTGCCGGAGTCCAGCAGGTTGACACTGGGGTGGCCGTGTGCCACGGCACTCCAGCATGGGTGACAGTGAGACTCCGACTCAAAAAAAAAAAAATAATAATAATAATAATAATAAATTGCTCTTAACTTACCATAACTTTTGCTTTATAAAATTTTTTACTTTTTAACATTTGACTCTTATAACAGCACTAGACTTAAAACACAAACATTGAACAACTATATAAAATATTTTATTTCTTTATATGCTTATTCTATCAGCTTTCTCTGTTTTTTTAACTTTTAAACTTTTTTTTTGTTATAAAGTAAGACGCATACATACACATTAGCCTAGGTCTGCACAAAGTCAGGATTATCAATATTACTGTCTTCCACCTCCACATCTTATCCCAAAGGAATGTCTTCAGGGGCAATATTACACATGGAGTTGTCATCTCCTCCGATAGCAATGCTTCCATCTAGGATATCTCCCAAGGGACCTGCCTAAAGCTGTTTTGCTATTAACTTTATTCTCTCCTAGAAGTAAAATACTGTCTCCTGGGACTAAGTTGTAGAAGGGGATAAAGAAAGTCGTGACAGAGTGCTTTGTTATTAAATTTTAATTTTAAAAAGTAAATTTATTTTATATTCCAAGCTAGTGACATCAGCACATTAACCATTACAGATTAGAAAAATTGAAGGTTGGTTGTTTGAGAGGACTAGAGTTATTATAGTTATGTAAGCTTCAATAAGAATTAAACACTTAAAATTTCTATGTATGTTATAAACTGATATTAAGCAGTTACATCACAGCAATGTATGATTAATGCCCCAAAGAGTAATTAATATTTATTATTATCTATTGAGCAAATATTTTCTGCATCTAAACACAAGTATAATCTTATATTCAAGAACTTTTATTTAGCAAAATATTAAATCAAAATTTTTTTTCCAAAAATGACAATTCATATTTTACAGTAACTGTAATTTTCTGGTAAATTGTACATATTTAATATCAGATAATATATTTTAAATTCATTTCTGAAAACTGAGTTCTGCACAGTGTTTATTTTGAAAAATCATAAGCTCCACAAAACATTAAGTAAATGTATATTCTGTTTGAAACACTGGAGATGGAAAGATCAACAAGGCAGTCAAGGTCCATGTCCTCATAAAGATTATACTCTACAAGTATAGAGAAATGCAAAGCTGGTAGATAAAGCTATATCTACAAAATGCTATGGGAGTAAGTAACATATTAGGAAAGGTGATGAGGGTAGGTAACAGATCAGAAAATGTTATTCTTAGGAAGTAGTATAGAAAAGGAATTGTTTTATTTATACATTTTATTTTCCCCTTCTGATAATTTGGGAATCTTTCACCTATGGTTCTTGAAGAAATGAAGAGCAAATTGATTTTAAGCAATTCTAGGTCCATTTCCATGGTAACATTTTATAGAACCTTATCTTTTGAAATCAATATGCGATTATTATCAGTAGTGATGGTTGAGTTGAAATGCTTTAGGGATTTGCCAGCAATAAACATGTCCATATTGGCAGATGTATATGCTTTGATATAAAATAATGCACTAATGAAAAATTGACTTTGAGAAAATAAAATAGCTCAGGATATTAAATAATTACTCAGATAGAAATTATAAGAGTCACAGAGGCCATATCAAGTTAAATTGAGAATATTTATTTCCAATGTTGTAAAACTATTTTGCAAATGAAAGAACAATACTTTTAATAAATAACTGAGTACCCTGGAAAGAAAAAAATACCCCACAAATTAAGAGGGTTTGGGGCTTAGTTTTCAACCAGGGTCAAAAAATATTTACTGTAAAATATGGATAAAAAACTTGGTAGAAATATATTATAAAAAAGAAAGTAGAAAAAGTAAGAAGACTATCACTAGTAGAGTGTTATTGTTTTGATTGACACAAATAGGAACTGTGGAGAAAAAAATGATTAAAAAGAAGAAAAAAGAGTAAGCAAGTTCATACCAGGAGTTTTCTTACAGAAAATAGAATTCCATTAAATAAGATAGAGATTTTTGTGTTGAGTGTCAGGAATTTAGTCTTTCTGTACAATATTTGGATTTACTTTGAAGGTGTACATTCAGATTCACTTTATCTTCTGCCTTTCTGGGAAGCAAACATTTAAAGGTGAATAGGAAGGAAAGTTATACACAAAGTTATGTTTACTACATTATGGTGAAGTGACATCCTACATTGTAGTTTATTCCACAATAATCTAAACACAAAATAAGGATTTAAGCAATGTCTAGAAATATAGATATAACATTTTTCCATATGTTAGTTTCATTTTGTTATTTAAAAAATTTTAGATATACTATATACCTGAAAAAGTGCTGAATTATTTACCTAAATATCAAAGACCTGTTATTAATTTAAAAATTAGTGGGTACAAATACTATTCCCTGAATGAATTAGAATTCTCAGATTCTTGACCGTTGGTCATGAACCACACACACACACAAGCATCTGAAAGTGAATGATAAAACCTATTTAAGTCTGCATCTGAAACTATCGATAAGTAGTTCAGTTTAATAATATTTAACTGCACAGTCAGTCTCTATGTCTTCATGAGAAACTAATAAACTGTCAGAAATGGAGCAACAATTAGAACTAATCTACAAATATATCTGAGAGTCATCTGCATAAGAATGGGAGTCTAATCCATGTCTTCACTGAAAGGAAGCATATAAATGTTGAATAATAATGAAATGAACTCTAAGCAGGGAAGTGGAAAACAGAAAAGAGGCTATGAAAGAAACAGAATTAAAATTACCAAGAAGCAGACTGCACAGGATCAGATAAGTTTGATTAAACCCAACAAATGCAACTCTTATTAAAGACTAGAAATAAAATGTACAGATTTTTCAAGGCAAAAAAAGGAAAGAAATTAAATTATTTCTCTAGTTCTTGTTTGTTAGTAATCTAACTTGGTCATGAAAGTTGTTTATATACAGTGTTGCCTCTTTTTGTTCCTTGTTTTTGCTGAATCATCCCATGAGTATAAATGATAAAGACACTTATTAAATCAGCAACAAAAACAACTTATGTGAATTACCCATTCATTATGTTTTGATAAAAATAAAAGAAAATCCAACTTACTCTATTTTTGACTTGAGAATATAAAGCATATTAGGAAACGAGATAGGATGAGATAAATAACTATGTCAAATATATAGAAAATCTGGTGTGCTTAAGACCATCCAGGAGAGAAGGAATATAGAAGAGACAGAAGAAGGATAAAAACAATTAAGAATATAGTATATAGTGAAGAAACTGAACAAAACACTCAAACAATTGGTTGGATAGAAGTGTGTAATATTCAGTTTCAACAATCTACATTTGTTGTGGATTACCCTCATTCATTCTCAAATTATCCAGAAAATTAATCAAGCAAACCATCACCTGCACGTTTAAAAAAATGTTTTTATTTGTTTGTTTAGATGTAATTGGGGGCAATGACCACTGAAATGTGTGTAGAATGGGCATAATCCAAATAATCAGAAAGCAGGAATTTGGAGCTAGAATTAACAATTAAACATTATTCCCACTCCTGGTCCAAGAAACTCACTGAAATTTTCTACAAGACTTTGGAACTCCCCAGGATTTAAAATTGGGCATCAAACTAACTGAGCTACATCTGCAAAGGTAGAATGTCTTGGTTAACAATTTGCAATTTCTTTCCCTTTTTTTTTGAGTTGGAGTCTCACTCTGTCACTCAGGCTGGAGTTCAGGGGTACGCTCATGGTCGCCACAGCCTCAACTTGCTGGGCTCAGGTGACTCTTCCACTTCAGCCTTCCAAGTAGTTGGAACTACAGGCATGCACCACCATACCCAGCAAATTTTCTTTTTCTTTTCTTTTCTTTTCTTTTTTTGAGTTGGAGTCTCACTCTGTCGCCCAGACTGGAGTGCAGTGGCCGCTCCCGGCCATTGCAGCTTCGACCTGCTGGGCTCTGGCGATCCTTCCGCTTCAGCCTTCCAAGTAGCTGGAACTACCATGCCCAGCTGATTTTTGATTTATTGTAGAGATGAGGTCTCGCCAAGTTGCCCATGGGGGTCCCGAACCCGCGGGCTCAGGCAATCCACTCACCTCATCCTCCCAAATCACTGGGATTACAGACTGAGCCACCAAGCCCGACTAATTTTCTGATTTACTGTAGAGATGAGGTCTCACCAAGTTGCCCAGGCTGATCTTGAACCCATGGGCTAGGGTAATCCTTTCACCTCGGCCTTCCAAAGTGCTGGGATTATAGGCATAAGCCACTCTGTCTGCCCTATCATTTTGCAGTTTCAAAATGCACTCTCAAAGTTACTTTCATAGCTTTTCACCTGTTAGTTCCTTCATCTGGAATATTCTTTTTTAGTTCTTAACCTATTAACTAAAAAGTAATTCTTCCAAATCCTTACTGCTATTATAGCATGGATACTGTATTTTAATTTTCTGTTTATTCACTGATATCTTTTTGTTGGCAACTGCATTTTTAATCTTCTAATGATAAGAAGTATGATTAATGTTTAGCAAAGAAGAACAAAATCCATCGACCTGGACAGGAACTGGCCAGACTCAAACCTGCACCAACATAGTTTACCACAATCTCTGGTCAATGAAGGAGGTAAATGAGGGGAATTCTGTGCTCCTGATATGAACTCGCAGAGTCCCTGAGCCTTGCAGGCCTTCAACCCCTCAAGGGAAACTGCCTGACCCACAGTCATGCTCTGCCATGGAGTGCAGGAAAAAGTCATGAGCAGTGCTGGCTGCCATTTCCCAGGAATTCAACCCTTGTGGTCCTTACAGCTTATTTCCAGGTAGCCTGGAAGGGGATGGATTCTGAGGGGCAAACTCCACCAACTGCATATAGGACCTGGCTGGGCAGGTTGCCTGAGAACACCTGAGACCAAGAATGGCTGTATCTTGACGTTCAGATTAGAGGTTGCCTGAGGTCAAGACAGAAGCCTAGTGGGACAAATTGCCATGGCAACCTCTGACTCCCCTTGTAAACTCTTCTGTGCTTACTTTGCACATCAGTATTATGCTGGTGCCTGGGACTCTCTCCTGATCCCTACTGAGATAGCCAAGACTGCACACTTGTGGAGTGCTTCAGCTCCTTTCCACTGTACTCCCATAAAAGACTCAAAACAGACAGAGAACTTGGAAAATCCGAAGAGACCTTCCCTTGGCCTAGGCTGACTGGGTAATTCCTTGGAGCAATACTCACCAAGGAGAAAACCCATGGTCACTAGGGCAGCTCACTTTGTCCCACAAGTGCTACCCCCTGGCCACAGGTCAATATCACAGCCTACCATATCAGATATAATACTTCAGCTTTGGGGAATGCCTGACCCAAACCCCAGCTAAGATCACTTTTCTAGCTACTCCAACCACACAGAACACTGTGAGCCAGTGCAAGTACCCAGCACAGGACAATCACAGCTGGCAATTAAGAAACTCACCATACCAAGGCTATAAACAACCAAGAAAACACTATAGTGCCTAAGTAACCCCCCTGCCAACCTCAAGTAGAAATGGTCTACTAAAATGAGAAGGAACCAGAAATATAATTCTAAAAATATGAAAAAACAGAGTTCTCCAACACTCCCCCCCAAAAAAAAATCAAAACACCATCTCTTCAGCAATACACCCTAACAAAAATTTACATTTTTGAAATCACAGACATACATTCAAAAGATTCATTATAAAATTGATCAATGAACTTCAGAGAAAATTGAAAACTAACATAAAGAAATTTTTAAAAAAAGATTTAGAATATGAATAAAGATTTCTTCAAAGAGATAGATACCTTAAAAAACCCCTGAAATTCTGGAAATGAATGGGTCATTCAGGGAGATACAAAATGCAGTGGAAAGTTTTAACAGTAGACTAGAACAAGTAGAAGAAAGGATCTCAAAACTTCAAGACATGTCTTTTGAATTAACCCAGTCAGACAATAATAAAGAATAAAGAAACAAGAGAATAAAACAAAATCTCCAAGAAATGAGGAATTTTGTAAAATGCCCAAATCTAAGAACCACAGGTTTTCCTGAGGAAGTAGAGAAAGCAACAAGTTTGGAAAATCTATTTGAATGAATAATGAAGGAAATTTTCCCTAACTTGACAGATATCTACATAGCCAGATACAAGAAGCCCAAGAACTCCTAGAAGATTCCTTGCATAAAGATTATCCCCAGGGTATATACTCATCTGGTCATGCAAAGTTAAGATGCAGGAACGAATTTTAAGAGCAATGAGACAAAATCTTCAAATATCTTACAATGTTAAACCTATCAGACTAACAACAGACTTCTCAGAAGAAACGCTACAAACCAGAAAAGAATGGAGCCTCATCTTCCATCTCCTTAAGCAGAATACCAGTCAGTTAAGGCTTTTGTACCCTGAAAAACTAAGTTTCATAAATAAAGACTAAATGAAGTCCTCCATAGAAAACAAACGCTGAGGGAATTTGTCACCACTATGTGGATTCTATAAGAAATACTCAAAAGAATTCTAAATATTGAAACAAAAGATCAACACACAGCAGTAGAAAAATGTTGGAAATTATAAAGTTCACAGGCTTTATGGAGCACCAACACAATAGAGAAAATATATAAATAAATAGCCAGATAATAACCAATATGATGAATAGAACAATACCTTACATATTATTATTAACTCAGAATGTAAATAATCTCAATGCTCTACTAAAAAGATATACACTGGCAGAATGGATGAAAATATATGACCCAAATATCTGCTGCCTTCAAGAGACCTTCTTAATTCACAAAGATTCCTATTGAATCAAGGTAGAGGAGTAAAAAAGAATATTCCATGTAAATGAAAACCAAAAATGAGCAGGAGCAGCTATTCTCATATCAGATAAAACAGAAAACAGTAAAAAAGAACAATGATGGCCATAATATAATGATAAAGGGAACAAACAAATGAGAAGACATGACAGTTTTAAATATATATGTACCTAATATCAGACCCTCCAGTTTTATAAAATAAACTCAACTAGACCTAAGAAAAGAGATAGTTAGCAATATGATAGTAGTGGGAGAACTCAACACTCCATTAACAGCGATAGACAGATTATCAAGGCAGAAAGTCAACAAAGAAACATTGGAGTTACACCAGACTCTAGAAAAAATGGAACAAGAATCTACAGAACATTCCACCCCAAAACTACAGAATATACATTTTTCTCATCAGCACATGGAACATTCTACAAGACAGACCATATGAGAGGCAACAAATCAGGTCTGAATAAATTTTAAAAATCAAAATCATATCAAGCAACTTCTCAGACCACAGTGGAATCAAACTAGAAATTAACTCCAAAAACAACCCACAAAACCAAACAGAAACATGGAAGCTACACAATCCACACCTGAATAATCCTTGGATCAACAATGAAATCAAGATGGAAATTTAAAAAATTCCTTGATACAAATGACAGTAATGTAACAAGTTACCAATCCCTCTGAGACACAGCAAAGCTATACTCAGAGAAAAATGTATAGCATTTAAGGCTTACATTAATAAGACTGAAAGATCACTTATTGACAATCTAATGTCATACCTTAAGAAACTAGAAAATCACGGAAAAACCAAACCCAAAGCTGCAGAATAAAAGAAATAATGAAGATCAGAGTGTAAATAAATGAAATTGAAATTAAAAATGCAAAGGATCAATGAAACAAAAAGCTGGTTCTTTGAAAAGATAAACAAAATGATAGACTGCTAGCTGGATTAATTAAGAAACAGAGAGAAGACTGAAATTAGTGCAATCAAATAAAAATGGAGACATTACAATTGATACCACAGAAATTCAAAAGATCCTGAGACTATAATGAACAACTCTATATAAACAAACTAGACTATCTAGAGGAAATGGACAAATTATTGGAAACATACAACTCCCCAATCTTGAATCATGGAGAAATAGAAACCCTGAATAGACCAATAATGAATAGTGACATTGAAAGTGTAATTAGAAGTCTCCCATCAAAAGAGAGTCAGGACATGATGGCGTGGTTGTAGAGAAAAGGGAACACTTATACACTGTTGGTGGGAGAGTAAATTAGTACAATCCCTATGGAAAGCAGCATGGATATTTCTCAAACAACTAACAGTAGATCTACCATTTGATCCAGCAATTCCACTACTAGGTATCTACCCCAAAGAACGGAGATCATTATATGAAAAAGACACCAGCGCTCTCATGTTCATCGCAGCACAATTCACAATTGCAAAGATGTGGAAGCAAATGATCAGTGGACACTGAAAATGGGGTATACGTACACTACGGAATATATTCAGCTATCAAAAATAATAAAATAATGTATTTTGTAGCAACTTAGATGGAGCTGGAGAACATTATCATAAGCAACAGAAAACATTATCATGAGGAGCAGAAAACCAAACGTCGTATGTCCTCACTCTATAAGTGGGCGTGAAACTAAGGATATGTAAAGACACAGAGAATGGTACAGTGGACACCGGACTCTCAGAAAGGGGGGCGGGGCAAGGGGGTGGAGGGACAAAAAAATACCTATTGGGTACAATAAGCACGGACGGGGGTGATGGGTACTCCAGAGCCACAAAAACTATTTGTACCCCTAAAAGGTATGGAAATTATAAAAAGAAAAAAAAAAAAAAAAAAGAGAGGCATCTAGGAGGTTTAGTTATCACATGTAATTCTAGACAATCTTTCTTCTTAGAGAAAAGTCAAATGAATAATTGATGATCTATTATAATTATTTTATGGAGCTATTTATTCAATACCAAACACTGATTTAGAATGGCAACGCAAAAATGAATAGGACAGGATCCTATGCTTAAGGGACTTGCAGTCTTAAATAGAAACAAACAGGTCACTGTAATAATGAGTTGTAAGTGTTATAATAAAAGTAAGCAAGTGATATGGGAACATTTAAAAAGGACATTTTTGCTATTTGGGAGTTTAGAGATGGCATCATGAAGATGATGCCAGAGTTGAGAGTTGAAAATTTAAGATTTAAACATGGTGGGCTTCTAGGCAGGGGAAGAGGGGACACTAAGTAGCACACTGAATAGAGAAAAACTTTGAAATTCCAGAGCATCTAAAATTGTGGTTCAACCGGGCAGTGGCTCAGCCTGTAATCCCGCGCCTTTGGGAGGCTGAGGTGAGTGGATTGCCTGAGTCTGCGGAGTCGAGACCCGCCTGGACAGCGAGACCTCATCTCTCATCTCTACAAGAAATAAAAAATTAGCCGGGTGTGGTAGCACGCGCCTGTAGTTCCAGCTACTTGGAAGGCGGAGGCGGAAGGATCGCCGGAGCCCAGCAGATCGAGGCTGCGGTGGCCGGGAGTGGCCACTGCACTCCAGTCTGGGCGACTGAGACTCCAACTCAAAAAAATAAAAAATTAAAAAATAAAATACATAAAGTTGTGGTTCAGGGAAACTCTTTAGATGGTGCGGGATGTGTAAATAAATGCCTATTCAAGGAAGGCCATATAAGATAGGCTAATGCAGTTATTAGATTTGTGTGTGTGTGTGCACTTTGAGGGAGTTGTGCTTCTGTGTCAAAGAAGCTAAGGAGATAATCTGAGATTATCAGAAGAGCACTTGACTTAATGATGTCTGTATTTAAGTTGATCAGTCCAACTTCAAAATGCAAGATGAATTTAAGAGAGTAAAAATTGTAAACCTGGGTATAAGTCTACAAAAGTCAAGTCTTACATTTTTCCTATATACTTTAAAAATCCTTAAAAATGAAGCTCTAAATAGTTTCTACATATTAATTTATTAATTTTAATTGACAAATAAAAATTGTATATATTTATTGTATACAACATACTATTTTGAATTATATATTTAGTTTTAAGTGCAGAGACACAACACACTTATTCCTTTATACATTCAGTCATTCATTCAACCAAAGCTATATATTAAGGAACTATGATGTACTCAATTGCATGAGAATTTGTGATTACACATTTGTGAACTGGGCACTGCCTTCACACACTTCACATTATAGGGAAAGAGACAAACACGAAGCAGCCCAAACAGTTTAAGTATGTCATCATAAAAAGCGCTACAAAGGAAAAGTATTGGATACCCTGATAGTATAAATTTGGGAGACTTACTCTAACATGAGGAGTTGGATTAGAAAGTATTCTTCCTTAAAAAAAAATTAAAGTCTTATTAATACAAGATAATTTAAGGCGTGATAAATAAAGACAAATTATGTAAAAAAAAAAGTCTAAGGATGCTCAAACTGACGAGTTTCTGTAAAGCAAAGAAACCATCAAGAGAACAAGGAGACAGCCCACAGAATGGGAGACAATATTTGCCAACTGTATATCTGACAAAGGCCTAACATCTAGAATCTACAAGGAACTCAAACATGCCAGAAGGGAAAAAACAAACAGCCCCATTAAAAAGTGGGCAAAAGAAATGAATAGACACTTCTCAAGAAAAGATATACAGGTAGCCAACAGACACATGAAAAGGTGCTCAGTCTCACTCATCATCAGAGAAATGCATATCAAAACCACATTGAAATACCACCTAACTCCAGTAAGAATAGCCATCCCTAACAAAACAAATAATAACCAATGCTGGCAAGGATGCAGAGAAAAAGGAACGCTTCTGCACTACTGGTGGGAACATCAATTAGTGCAACCTCTTTGGAAGAAAGTGTGGTGATTTCTGAAAGAACTAGAAATTGACCTTCCATATGACCCAGCAACCCCTCTATTGGGAATATACCTGGAGGAACTCAAGTCATTCTACCAAAAAGATACCTGCACACGCATGTTTGTTGCGGCTTTATTCACAATAGCAAAAACATGGAACCAACCATGCTGCCCATCAAAGCTGGACTAGATTTTTTTTTTAAATGTGGTACATATACACAATGGAATATTATGAAGCCATAAAGTACAAACATATGGATTTTGCAGCAACTTAGATGGATTTAGAGTCTATCATACTCAGTGACAAAAAACAGAGTACCATGTGTTCTCACTCATAAGTGCACCTTGAACAATTATCAAAATACTATGAGAAGGGGATTGGTGGTAGTCGGAAACTTCCAGTGGAGGAGGGGTGGGATTAGCCATTGAGGAAAATTGTCAGGGGAGGGAGAGGCACACCTCATCAACAAGGGTACCTGCATAATGAACATTTGTATACCTAACCCTGAATTGTACCCCACATTTTTAAAATAGAAAAAAAAAAAAATCTACGGATGCTAATGGGCCTTATATGGATTAATTAGCATTTTTTAAAGAAATAAAATTTTATTTCTTTCAAATCTATCCAACAATCAAGCTAAATGTTAGTATTATACTGCTATAAAAATGCTTCCATGAAATGTTAAGAAATATTGTGGACAAATTGTAGCTCGTAATGTGGAAAAGATGCTGCTAAGCAATTTTTGAATTATCTAAAAGCAGTTCATTTTTAGGTAGGCTTACTATTTTCTGCCTTTCAATCTTTCTATTTATACTAATCGGCTTAACGAATCCTTGGTGATATGAAGGCAGCAAAAGAGACAATTATTTTCCAAAATCATAGGGTTTTATTAGAAACTTTTCCCTGCTTAACAACAAGTAGAATACTCTATTAAAGTGACACTCGAGACTTTTAAAAAGGAAAATGAAAAAAAGATAAAAGGGAAAAAAATTCTTCCAAGCTAAGAGACAACGTCTGAGAATTGGGTTAATACATCCGAGGATATGGAAAACACTGATATATGAAAATTTCTGTTTCTCTATGCAAAAAAATAATATTTTAAAAACTTATTACCGACAAGGAACAAAACATAAGATTATACAGAATGCCAACTTCAAGATATTTTATTGGGTTTGTATTACTCATTCCTATTTCTCAGAGACTGACAGGACGGTGTTAATATATCAAGCTAATAAAAAGTTCTGAAAGTTAAAAAAAAAAAAAGGAAGTAGAGAAGTCTTACCATAAAGCTACCATTCAGAGCTATATAGAACAAATAAATTTGTCTCAAATTATGCAGACATCAGATGGGAAAGGAAAATGAATCCTCCATCTGCCATACTGAAGTAAGTTGTGTGGAACTTAGAAAACAGAGACGCTCAAAAACAGGTCAAAAAGGCTTCATGAGTGGAATTCCAAGAAATAATTTCATCAGTCTAATAAGCTGACAGGAAAATTAGATTAATTAAATACCTCAACATATTAAATTAATAATAAGCTTCTATTTATTTAAGATTGAGAAGTAAAATATAAATGTCAAAATCAGATACTGCATGCTGAAAGACACACGGTTGATCCACCTGGTAAATGGGATGGGAATGAGGAAGAAAAGCATGGGTTGTATAGTCATCTGGCAAACATATGCCCAGGATGAAGGTGCTTACCTTTACTCAAAATGTGACATATTTGAACTCTGGGCCAAGTTCTGTCCAATTTTTCAAAGAGAAACTGGGAATCTGGATGTTTATGCAAAATTTTCCATTTTTCCATGTTGACATATCATTTAAAATATATCATCCCATAATAGTCAAATAAATATGAGCTACTTCTGGACTACATACCTGTAGTTTATGATGTCTGACTCACATATTCATTTTGATATGAAATTAAAATAAGTTAATTTTTATTTCAATGAAATAAAAGAGAAAACATAATTGTAAATTGATATTTGAGTTACAAGATTGCAACACACTGTTTCAGTGCTTCTAATTTATAAATAGTTTTTAGGAACGGCTTACAAAACACAAATCAATGACCAACTTTTCATTTTGTTTTATTTATTTATTTATTTATTTTTGAGTTGTAGTCTCACTCTTTTTGCCCAGGCTGAAGTGCAGTGGCACGCTCATGGCTACCGCAGCCACCAACTGCTGGACTTAGGCTATTCTTCTGCCTCAGCCTTCCACGTAGCTGGAACGACAGAGGCACACCACCACCATCAGCTAGTTTTTGTGGTTTATTGTAGAGACAAGGTCTCTTCAAGTTACCCAGGCTGGTCTCAGGCAATCCTCTTGCCTCGATCTCCCAAGTGCTGGTATTACAGGCTGAGCCACCATGCCCAGCCTTATTTTATTCTTATCTTCAATATTATACTTTAGAAGTTGAAATTTTTTGAATAATTTTAGATTCACAGAAATGTTGTAAAGATTGTACAGAGTTCCCATATACTCTTAATTCAGTTCCTTAGAATGATAACATCTTACGTAACCACAGTACATTTGTTAAAACTAAGAAATTATCGTCGTTAGATTACTATTAAGTGAATTCTAGACTTTACAGGAATTTCATCAGTTTTATACATTTTTAAAAAGTAATGTTCTTTTCTCTTCTGGGAATCAATCTAAGATACCATATTGCAATGATTTGTCTTATCTCTTTAGTGTCCTCCCCAATGTCATTTTAAACTGACATTTTGCATATTGTCACTTTTTTGGTATGTGAACTTAGAATGGAAAATCAATACCCTAATATAACCAACATGGAACAAAGATGAAGATGAAAATGGTAAAGTGTGGGGCCAGACCCTATGCAGATAGAAGTCACTAAGATAACAGTATGCCACAAGAGCCCTTGGTTAAACCTGTCTGCATCACCGTTTAAGCATCTTTGTAGCTCAAATCATACAGATTCCTTTTCAAGACTATTGTTATCACCTTTAAAAAAATTACCACAAGGTGTTTTAACCTGAACAAAACCTGAGCTATTCACAGAGCTATTCAAGATGCCATGATATCTCTTTACCAGGGGAATCTTTTTTAAAAATGTACACATCTTAATTCTCTGAGCAAAATGTAATGGTTTCTGGGTGAGAGCTTTACAGATTCTCAGCTTTACAGATAGTCACTAGCCCACTAGTATCAGCAGTGTGAGTAATAAAAATGGTAAATTTCCTACTTTTTCTGCTTCTGTGTTTCTAGACAACTAAAATTACTAGATTTTTCTATCGTGTACTTTTGTATTTATGCATAATTCACACTTATCAGTTTAGTTTAGGGCTTTCACCACCAATCTTGACAGTTGGGACTAGATAATTGTTTGTTTTGTAATGGAGGGATGTCCTGTGCATTGCAGAAAATTTAGCAGCGTGTTTATCTTCTACACACTAGATACCAGTAGCACCCCACCCTCCTGCCCAGTTGTATCAAAAATTGTCCCCAGACATTGTCAAATCTCCTTCAGAGGACACAATCCAGCTTCCCTTCCATTAAGAACCACTGACATTGTGGACTTTTTTTTCCACCTAATCTCTTTGATTTTTGCTAATTTCTTTTGTTTATTTTTATTTTGTACTTTGCCAAGCGGCTGTAGTGAAAGAGAATTATGGGGATAAGGCATAGACTTCATCTTCCATTAAAGTGGCAAGTTATCATATTAGAGCAAGGTAATAGAAGATTGTTTTTGCACTCAACAAATAAATGAAAATCTTGTTAACTCAAACTACATCAAGTATCCTTCTACCCAGGTCCTTCTTATCTTTTATCTGATATCTTTACATATTTTAGGATTTCATTTGGTGTGTCTTGGGAAGCTTTCCCTGAGAGAACCAATCCCAGTCCACTCAGTAGAGTGTTTCTCACCTGTGTTCCCATTTTATCTTCATAAACTATCTTATTATGTATGATTATCTTATTTCTACTGTCTTTTTTCCTTGGCATACTGTGACCCCCTTGATGACAATGGTCATATCTTATTACTGATTGGTCTTTAATTTGTCCTGTAGGCAATCAATAAGCATTTACTGAATGGAAGACAACCATAGGAAAAGTCCTAATTGGGACACCAACTGGGAGATCGGAGCTACCCAGGAGCAGAATGAGGATATTGTGTGGAGTTGAGGAAAGGAGCCTCATAAAAAGACTAGGGTATGCTATATCTGGAGAGGCGGTATGTATATGTTGTAAATATTTAATCTAATGAAATTATGTCAATCATAAAATAGAATATAACAAAATATTTATGGTAATGCTATAAGACTTGCCACTGGAAAAGTGGTCAAGCACTTCAAATGCATCTGTGGCCTCATTGCTAAAACTCCTCCTGAGCTCATGTTCTCTTGAGGATATGAGATTCAAATCCTCTCTATCTGAAACCAGACTCTAAACTCTTAAAAACACTATGCAACAAAGGATTGGTGTATAAACATAATTAATGACAATGATACGTTGTTGTTGTTCATTTTTTACTGTGTTGCTTTCCTCTCAATAGTTATTGTAGTCTCCCTACCTATTTAGATGCACAGTAAAATGCCAAATAGATTGGCATTCTCAGTGTTTCTGTGTGTTCATATGGTTGAAGGAACACATTTCTTACTTGTGAGCTAATCTGATAATGAAGAGCTTACTATCTACTCAGTATCTTAGGAAGATCAGTGTTGAATATTTTCATCTAAGCAGTCACTGCTAGATGACTATCGGAAGGTACTGAAAGAAATGTTCCTACATATCTTTGGAGAAATTCCTACTTTTTGCGTTTATTAAGTCTATACCAGCCAATCAGAAAGATGTAATTCCATATATGCCAAATATCAGAGTTCAGAGGTTTTACTTGTTTGCTTTTTCTGATGTTGATTTAGAATAGACATTAAAAGCAACTGCAAACAAATCTTTAATATAAATATTATAAAAATTTAGCTCTGAAACCAAATTTATTTTGGAATTGTGACACTATATGTGTGTATGCGTAAACTTTATGTATTCTTTTCATGACATACCCAATATACATATTGTACCAGTTTTTGCCTTAAACCTGATAGTTGTTTTAGCCCTGGCTGTTACCATAATGGAATACTTCTTCCGGTTCTTTCTATATTTCATTTTAATTTCTTTTGCCAAAAGAGAAGTAGTATATATATTTTTTAAGTCTAGAAAAGGACGGATCAGCATTTAGCCCAAAATATGCTTCCATTACCTTGTATTGTAGAATCTTCTTTTTGTTGCTGTTGGTATTGTTTTGAAGAATGTGTTTGTTACATGGAAATATTGTGTCCCGGTGGGGATTGGACTCCAGGCGCACTAATCCCCAATAGTGAACATTATACCCAATAGATAGCTTCTGAAATTTAACTACCCTCTCTGCCTCTATCCTTTTAGTGTCTCTAGTGTGTATTATTTCCATCTTTGTGGCCATTTAGCTCCCACATATAGGACATGCAGTGTTTGATTTTCTGTTTGAGTTAGTTATGCAGGATGATATTCTCCAGTTCTATCAATGTTGCTGCAAAGGGTAAAATTTCATTTTTTCTTATATCTGGATAGAATTCCATATATATATATACACACCACAGTTTCATTATCCAAGTAATTGCTGATGGGCACTTAAGCTTGTTCCATAATTTTTCTGCTGTGAATAGTGCTGCAATGAACATGAAAGTACAGGTATCTTTTTAAAATATATTTTTTATTTTAAAAATAAATATATGTATATAATGATTTATTTTCCTTTGGATAGATATCTAGTCAAGGGATTGCTGGGTCCTTTTTTTTTTTTTTTTTGGAGTTGGAGTTCCACTCTGTCACCCAGACTGGAGAGCAGTGGCATGCTCCCTGCCACTGCAGCCTCGACCTGCTGGGCTCCGGCGATCCTTCCGCCTCAGCCTTCCAAGTAGCTGGAACTACAGGCACGCGCCACCATGCCCGGCTAATTTTTGATGTAGTGTAGGGATGAGGTCTCACCAATTTGCCCAGGTGGGTCTCAAACCCGCAGGCTCAGGCAATCCACTTGCCTCGGCCTCCCAAAGTGCTGGGATTACATTCTGAGCCACCAAGCCCTGCTGGGATTGCTGGGTCTTATAGGAGTTCTGTTTTTAATTCTTTGAGAATTTCCACAATGTTTTCCATGGACGTTGATCTAGTTTACAATCCAAGCAACGGTGTATGAGTCTTCTCCGCATCCATACCAATATCTCTTAACTTTTTAATAATAGTCATTCTGACTACCCTAAGATGATAGCTCATTGTGGGTTTAATTTGCATTTCTCTGATGAATAGTAATGTTGAGCATTTTTTCCATATGTTTCTTGGCAGATTGTGTGACTTTTTTTGAAAAGTTTCTATTCATGTCCTTTGCCCAATATTTGATGGGTTTGCTTGATTTTTTTTCATGTTGAATTGTTTGAGCTCCTGATAGATTCTGGATATTAGTCCTTTGTCTCTTACTTTCAAGCAATTCCTATACTGAGAGATGTGCTGAAGTGTTCAATGCCATAGTGTAAATCAACCGTGCTATCCCTAAAGATGACGGCAAAAACAAGTAACAACAACTTTAAAGTAAGGGTGTACTACATACCAGGCATAGTTTGGGAGCTTTCCCTACTTTATAGCATTTATTAACTCAGAACAAAACAAGACAACAAAACATAGTACTGTGAGATAAATATAGTCGTGCTGTAGTATCCTTGGGGGATTGGGTTCAGGACTTCTCAGATACTGAAATCTAAGGTTGCTAATGTTCCTTATATCAAATGGTATATTAATTGCCTTTAACTATGCACATCATTAAAGTATACTTTAAGTCATCTCTAGGTTACTTGTAATGCCTTATAAAATGTAAATGCTATATAAATAGTTGTTATACTCTATTATACAAAGTTTTAAAATTTGTATATTGTTAGTTGTTTTCTTTTCAAAATATTTTTGCTCCATTGTTAGTTGAATTTGAAGATATGGAGGGCTGACTATATTAGTTTTAAGAACTATAGCTCAGACACTAGAGTTTGGCTATGTAGTTCAAATCTCGGCTCTATTATCACGTTGGCCAGTGGGTCACTGGATCTCTCTGTGCCTCAGTTTCTTCATGTATAAAAGGAAAATGATGATATAGCAGCTCTAGGTCTTAAAGTTTGCCTAGCATATAGTAAGCACTGTATACATGTTAGTTGCTATAATTATTTGTTAATTTCTTAAATATGGCTAAGAATGTAACTGAAATTAGACAAGTTAAATAACTCACCCAACTTGAACTCAGGGCAGCGGGGTCTTAAGTTCTCATCAAAGTCTTAAGTTTTCACTTAGTGTGCTATACATATTCACTAACTTTTAAATCAATTTTGGTTTATTTTCAAGACATCAGTATAAGAGTATTACTAAAAAAGTTATAATTAGTCATTGTATCTCTTTTTATTTCCTGCATGAATGTATATTAGTGTAAATTCTATTATGCCACAGCTTTTTTACATTTATGGTATAAATTTTTTCTTGTTTGAATACATGAAATGATTTCTTATTAATATACTATTTACACCAATACTTAGACACATTGGATTTGTTGGTCCTTGAAGACCAAAGTTTTATAAATATGTAATGCATAATTCTTTTCACATTTTCTGTGTGTTATTTTTATGATGTGGCTAGTCTACCTAATAAAATTTTAAAGATCATGTAGCCTGAAAGGGCGAATAGTTTACTTAATAAACTGTTTGATACAAGTCTATGTAGAATAATGACTTGGACTATTCAATAACAGGTTTGTCATAAATTTCTCACAGCGTTTAGACCACCACCAAAAAGAAGACACCAGTAAAATCACTTTTATTTAGTCCATAAATCAATTCAAACCATATTCTACCTGGTAATGAAATCCTGTTAGTCAGTGAAAAATGTTTACATAGTGCTTTCCTGGGTAGGAAGTTGTGTACCATTTTTACCTCCTGCAGTAAGCCATAGCAAATTGTTTCAACAACTGCTATTTTCACCATACACATAGATGACAATAGAACAGAAACAGCAGCAACAACTACAAATCTTGGAAAAATTGTCTTTGCTGTCTATTCCCTCGAATTGTAT
Organism: Carlito syrichta; assembly: GCF_000164805.1. Classification (NCBI taxonomy): domain Eukaryota; kingdom Metazoa; phylum Chordata; class Mammalia; order Primates; family Tarsiidae; genus Carlito; species Carlito syrichta. Next base: position 155,531 of record NW_007259445.1, read on the forward strand.
TAGTAATTTTACCATTCCCTGGAGATTAGTACAGTTTTCATGTAGGGTAGGGAAATAGACTGAGTTCCCATTGGGCTTGTGGCCATACACAAAACAGAAAGGAATGAGACAGAGATGATTGCTATCTATGAGTTGCCTGTAGGGTTATTCTCTAGGGATGTAAATTTCTGAATATTCCTCAGGCATGAGTAATCTAATTATAGAACTCTAAGCAAACCTTAGTTATTGAATAGTCCAAGTCACTATTCTAGGATCTAGCTAATGTAGATAGAAAGCCAAAGGGGTCCGGGGGAGCCCAGAAAATTACCCAGAAACTATGCTGGAGACAAAAACTTATGTGTGAAGATTTTGTTGATAATATGACCTCAGGAAGCAGAAATGAGGAGAAGGTGTGGCAATGAAACTGGCCTGCAATTCAGGAAAGCCAAAACATGGATGTGTCATTCAATTCGATAACACTCTGGGTATCTGATATCTGATCCTATAAAAACTTCTGATAAAACTTGTGTAGAATGTGTCTCAGAAAAGCAGAGAAAACTGTAGAAGAAAGTGAATTGGATTTATTCATTTGCTCATATCTCCTTGCAGGTCAAGAATTGACTCATAAAGTATTGACGCCAATTAAATTTCCGTTAGCACCTGTGTGAAAGCCAAACATGCATACAGGCTTCCTATCCTAGGGGTCAGAGAGGCCACAGGGAAGGAAGCAGGATGGAGGAGAGGCATGCTGAGGTGCACCTGCACAAAAATTAACTGGCTACCACCCCAGTGACTGAAGCAAGAGATAAGGATTTATGGAGTGTACAAGACGTTTTGGACACATTGCTTCCCTCATTAAAATTCTAATATTAAGACAACCAATTAAGAGAAATTAATTCCACTGAATATTTTTAGAAAGTTAAACCATTTAGAAAACGGTTTGTTTTAAAACTGAAAGCAAATCTCTGGTTTGCAATATTGTATTCTCTAATGAGAAAAAGGAAAGTTAAGTGCGTCCTGGGTTTCTCTCCAAAACTTTCCCCTCACTGCCCCTACATTTTTCACATTTCCTTCTAATTCTTATAATTGAAATGCCAGGAAAATCCCCTGGTCTATTTCTGTCCCAAATAATAGATTTAGAGAGCAATGAGATACCATCATTACCCTGATGATATTCAGCTGCACCATTCATTTCCTCCAGACTCAGATGGCGCTCAGCCTGCACGATCCTTTCAGCAGCCAAGTCTGTAGAAGAGATGAGCTGGCATTCTTCCAAATCATTAAAGACAGAGAGACCTGTCTGGTATGCTTGAGAAACACTGAGGGACTTGAATAGAGGAGGTTTGGGCTTTCTCAAATGAATTGACTCACAGAGACCTGCCTAGCGTCAATTTCTAGATCTCAGTTGTCCCACGTATTTCTAGGCAGCACCTATGGAAATGTGTGTGTTTTGACTGCCTGAATTTAACTTGAACCTTGCAAGCCTTATGCAGCAAATCCATGTTTGCCTGGAAAAACTTCAAACTGACTTGTGAGCAGGTGAACTGAGCTTGTGTGCTGGCTATGCTGGTCCCGTGAAACAAAAACTTAGAAATCCTCCAAAGAAAAACTGCGTATGTCTAAAATATTAATTATAGATGTAAAATTTCTATTCAATGCTTTTTTAAGACAGCAATTTAAAACTAGAATACATCAAGTGAACCAACATCTTACTGACCCTATTTTTCCTTGCTACCTCCAGACATCCTTGTAAGAGGATAAATTTAAAGATAGGTCCTCAGGATAGAAATTCTCATAATTGGCCTTGAGTTTTCCCCATGTAAAAACTCTATCTTCTGATATGCCCTGACAGGCAGTCAGAGCATCACTGCTGAGAAAACAGAGAAGAAAGTTATGCTTATAATATATTTCTTTTTTTTTTTTTTGAGTTGGAGTCTCACTCTGTCACCCAGACTGGAGTGCAGTGGCTGCTCCCGGCCACCACAGCCTCGACTTGCTGGGCTCCGGCGATCCTTCCGCCTCAGCCTTCCGAGTAGCTGGAATTACAGGCGTGCGCTACCACGCCCGGCTAATGTTTTGATTTATTGTAGAGATGGGGGTCTCGCCTGTCCAGGCGGGTCTCGAACCCGCGGGCTCAGGCAATCCGCTCACCTCAGCCTCCCAAAGGCGTGGGATTACAGGCTGAGCCACCGGGCCCGGCTATAATATATTTCTTAAATGTGCAATGTATGTGCAATGAACATAGTTATAAGAAAATACACAAGGAAGTACTTGTCAACTTTTAAATGCAGTTTTTACAGTGTCATAGAAGTATACTGTAGTCAGTATTGGCACTAATGTTTTATTTTCTCATTAAAATTCATGGGAGAAATAAAACATCAGTGACATTCTTCCCATCAAAATGCATCAAGTGACAATAGCATTTTACCATGTGGTTAAATTGCCATTATCTAAGATAGATGACAGTTCTTTCAATGATTGCCAGCACTTCTTGAAGAGGCGATGATAATGTCTTTGCTGTAAGTATTTGGCATAAAGAGGAAAAAGGTCTTGATATGAGGACAGGCATTTTAGAAACATTAGGTAATAGTACTTTTTTTTTCTGACCTGCAATTGATACAGATTCATCAGGATGCCAGAAACAATGCCAAATGATTTAATATAGTAGGGTAAAGATGTTATAAGCAGTTGACGCTAAGGATAAGTCCAAGCTAGTTTAGGAGGCCCCTGAATTCAAGATGGTAGTTAGTTTTCTGAAATGTCTGGAATTTCTACAGATCAACTTTTTTTTTAAAGAGACTAGGACTTGCTATGTTACCCAGGGTGGTCTTGAACTCCTGGGCTCAAGCAATCCACCCACCTCAGCCTCCCAAAGTGCTAGGATTACAGGCATGAGTCACTGTGCCCAGTTGGATCAACCACTTAAAATCCATGTCCTCTCTAACTTTTGTCACATTTTTTATTGCAAAGAATAAACTGATGCATAAACATTCATTTTCACTATTATGTGACTTTCACAGATGCTAAATAAATATTTCCTGGAAGACAATACCTCAGTCATGTATTTTATTTCCACATTCCAGTTGTTTTGTATAGACGTGGGGTTTTTTGGTTGGGGGAGAACTGTGGAAAAGAGGTGGAAAAGATGTAATACAAAAGGAGCACTCAGTTAAATGCTTTGACCCTCAGAATTTCTGAGAGCTAAAGGATTATCTTATTACTTATTCAGATAATTAAGAAGAGGCATTTATAGTACTGTAGTTTAATCACTCTCCCTACATATATGAGGGAGAACCAAGGTAAACAAAAAATGGAATTTACTTTTAAAAATTGTGTATTTATTCTTACATGTTTAAACATCAGTCACCACAAAGCGCTCTCCGTTTGATGCAACACACCTATTGAGACACTTTTTCCATTGCTCAAAAACTTTGAACTCGTCAATTTTGATGCCTTTTAGTGCTTCTGCCGTTTCTTGTTTTACCTCTTCCGCATTGACAAAACATTTCCCTCTGAGGACTTTTTTCATCCATGGAAACAGACAAACAAAAAGGTCACTGGGGGAGAGACCAGGTGCATAGGGCAGATGGGGCAAGGGAGTCATGTTGTTTTGGGTCAAAAACTGCTGAACGCTCAGCATGGAGTAAGTGGGTGTGTTGTCATGGTGGAAGAACCAGTCAACTTTTTGCTACCACTTGGAATGTTTCTTCACAAATCATAACACAACTTTCTCAAAACATTCGGATTGAAAACTCTGACCATTTGATCCAAAACAAATTACAAGAGTACTACAAAAGTCCCACCCTCCAAAAGAAAATTCTGGTTTTTTGTTACATAAATGAAATATATATATTCTCTTAGTAGTCTTTTGATAGTCACATTCTAGCAGAGATAAGAGCGGGATAATGTGATTATTAATATTTTTACATCAAAAGACTTGGCTCGAAACCCACATGACAGACTTCTGACTTGTGATCAATTGTCTGTCCTTTACTCTTGCTACTCAATGTGTCATAAGCAGGAGCAGGAGTATCACCTGGAAGCCTGATAGAAATGCAAAATCAAGGCTCTTACCGAGTACTACTGAGTCATTATCTTCCTTTCTTAGGTTCCCTAGGTGATCACTCCCCACGTTCAAACCAGAGTAGCACTGCCCTCTGCCTAGAACCTCCTGCCCATCAATTGATTCATTTGTTCATTATTTCCAAATGATGGAAAACATTTCTCACTCACATTTTATTTTTATTTTCATTTTTTTAAATTATGAAGATGAGGGTACAATTCAGGGTCAGGTATACAAACATTGATTATGCAGGTGCCCTTGTTGATGAGGAATGCCCCTCCCTCTCCTAGCAGTTTCCCTCAACTGTCAATCCCACTCCCCCCTGACAGTTTCCCACTACTGCCGATCCCTTTCTTACAGTATTATAATTGTTCCAGGTCTGCTTATGAGTGAGAACATATGGTACTCTGGTCTTTGTTTCTGTGATAGATCACTAGAGACTCTAAATTCATCCAAGTTGCTGCGAAGTCCATATGTTTGTCCTTCTTAATGGCTGTGTAATATTGTACTGTGTACATGTACAACTTTTTTTAAATCCAATTCAGTTTTGATGGGCATCATAGTTGGTTCCAGAAAATTGATGTACATATAACAATTGTGTGAAATGAGGTTATTTCTGTTTTATACATTAGAAAACCGAGGCTTACAAGTAGTTTCTCCATAATCATAGAGAGAGAGAGTGTAGAGTAAGAAAGGAAGTCTATGTATATTTACCCCAAGGTCTGTTCTCTTAAACAAAAGGCTACTCTAGCACCCTAAATTAAGATGAGGCAGTTAAGGCACATACAGCATGCACGTTTGTGTGCTAACATGAGGGCAAAAAATGTGGGAAGGTTAAGTTAGCTGCATGCCAAAAATCTTATGAACTTTATCCATCCTGAACCATAGATATTTATTAAATATGTATACTATATATATTAAATATGTATACTATATACTATAGTATACATTTATTAAATGTATACTATATGCATCACCTTCTATCTCCTCTGTCAATTATTAGTTATTGCTTAAAATCCATTTCTCTGTAAGTGAATACATTACAGGTCAAAGATATCTTCAAATATTTGCTTATATGTAGAAATATTATATATATATATATATGCTAATACTGGTAATAATATTTCTTCAAAAACTGCATATTTCAGTAACTCCAGAAATGAATGAATTAAGAGCCTTGACTTTTTTTTTTTTTTTTTGAGTTGGAGTCTCACTCTGTCACCCAGACTGGAGTGCAGTGGCCGCTCCCGGCCACCGCAGCCTCAACCTGCTGGGCTCCGGCGATCCTTCTACCTCAGCCTTCCGAGTAGCCAGAATTACAGGCGCGCACTACCATGCCTGGCTAATTTTTTGATTTTATTGTAGAGATGAGGTCTCGCCTGCCCAGGCGGGTCTCGAACCCACGGGCTCAAGCAATTCACTCACCTCAGCCTCCCAAAGGTGCGGGATTACAGGCTGAGCCACTGAGCCCGGCTGAGCCTTGACTTCTTTTTTTTTTTTTTTTTTTTTTTTTTTTTGAGTTGGAGTCTCACTGTCGCCCAGACTGGAGTGCAGTGGCCGCTCCCGGCCCCCGCAGCCTCGACCTGCTGGGCTCCGGCGATCCTTCCGCCTCAGCCTTCCGAGTAGCCGGAATTACAGGCATGCGCTACCACGCCCGGCTGATTTTTTGATTTATGGTAGAGATGAGGTCTCGCTGCCCAGGCGGGTCTCGAACCCGCGGGCTCAGGCAATCCACTCACCTCAGCCTCCCAAAGGCGCGGGATTACAGGCTGAGCCACCGAGCCCGGCTGAGCCTTGACTTTTAATTCCAACTTTGCTACACTTTATGGGACCCTAACATGATACTAAATATTAATGAATCTCATTGTCCATTTTTCTAAAATACCAGGAATTATGCTTTGTTGATAATTAGTGTATTGTGGTATCAAAGACCAAACGTGATATCATATAAGAAATGTTAACATCAATCAAAGGAGAAAATATAGGTAGTTTTTTTTAACATGTACATACCGAACATTTATGTATTATGAGAAAGTACATTATGAAAACATCAAAACCTAATATCAACATCCTTGTACTTGCTGTTCTTGCTGCCTGGGCTATGATTTCTACCTTCAATTCAGGACGCAGCTTCAATTCAGGATAGGCCTTCCCTGGTTATCACATCCACAATAGCAGGCTCTCATTCTCTTAGTTTTCCTTCACAATACTTATGCTGTATTTCTTTATTTTGTGTGGCCTGCCTTAGCATGTGAGTTCTATGAAAATAGGAAATTTGGCGGGTTTTTCAACCATTCTATCTCCAGAGCCCAGAACAGTGACTGGTAAAAAGCAGATTCAGACCAACTGTTTGTTAAATAAATGAATGGATAAGCCAAATCTATGTAAACCATGGGCAAAAATAATAATTCTACAATAATGGCACTATTAGCAATGTTATCATCTTACTGCCTAGGTTGTTACTGTGTACCTGGCCTTATACACATTACCTTAAACAACTCTCACAACAATCTATGACAGTAGATATCATTTTCTACTTTTTCCAGATAAGGAAATTAAAGTTAGATTAAACTAGATCAATCATGGATTCTCAACCTTGGCTCTACAATACAATTACCTGGTAACTTTTAAAGAATATTGGTACCTAGGTCCCAGTCTCAGAGTTCTGATTTAAGTCTAATTCCCAAAGCCAATGCAACTAAATTAAAATATCTAAGAGTAGGGGCAGTATATGAGTAATTTTTAAAGCATCCATGTGTTTCTAAAGTACAGCCACCATTGAGAACCCCTCATTGACTTAAATAAAGTAACTACATTTCTCCTGGTCACTTTGTCAGGAAGTGGCAGAGCAAGGATTTGATCCTAGTTTCTCTAACTTCTTCCCAGCATCCCCTCTATATTTGCACATTCACTTTGGTAGACTATATGGTATTTTAGCACCTTGCCAACTCTAATAGTACTAACTGTGCCTTTGCAATAGTCTGGTTTATATCTAATACCAAGATCTTAAAATCTGTGTTTTTCTTACATTGTTTAACTCCCTAAAAGACAACTATTGCTTCCTGTTCCTGTACACAGTACGGGTGGGTTTATAAAGTAATATACAGAAAGAACAGTTTACTCTTTCAATGTAAATGGAAGGTCACATCCTGAAAAGTCTTCCTTTAAATAGTATAATAATTTTAAAAAGCGCAGAAAGAGACTAACAAAAGCATTGTGCTGTGATCTGATAAAATCAAATAAAGAGAATTCCAGTGCCAAATACATTGCATTTCAAGACAAATCTAAATCCAACAAAAAGACACAGAGTTTCCATAACATAAATATAAAAGTTGAGTTTGTTTTGAAAAGAGATGATTGCAATAATTTTTACTTAACTATGTTAAATTTCAAAAGATCATGATCTTTCCAAATGTAAAAATGTTTTTCAGGATTGTGGTCTCCTTAGTGAGAGAGTCCTTTGTATGAACATATAGGCACAGATAACACTGAGACACTACGTTATACAGTGGTAAATAATGCAAACTCTAAAGTGAGGAAGAGTGGGATTTGAAACTCAGTCCTGCCACTTTTTGCTGCATGTCCCAGAGCAAGAACTCTCTCCTCTCTGAGACTCCTGTGTTTTCTCACCAGTACAATGGGAATAAAAATAATCATCACTACAACAGAAGAGTGTAAAGATAAAAGAGATAAAGTTGAGAGAAATATTAATATAGCATCTGAGTTGTACTATTTTGATTGCTATTATTAGTTATTAAATGAGAAACTTTCTGTAATTAAAAAGGGATTAGGGTCATAGAATGAGTTTATGTAGAATAAATCCATACAGGTATAAGTTTATTCATATTGCTTCCCTCTACTAATGTATTAATTGCTTGGAAAATAACCAGTAACTTGAGGAGTTTAAAACTCAGAAAAGTAAAAGATGTAAATGAAAATTTGAAAAAAGCATACAAGGTATCACATTGAAAGCATTTAGCACAGATCAGCAATCATCAACACTGGAATGGATGACAAATGCCAGTGGAGTTTGGAAAGGGAAGTAATCTCTTTTTGCAAGAATGAAAAAGAAAAGACTCATGGATGACTTAGAGGCTATAAGAGTAGTGATTCCTACATAGACCAGGCATTTGTCCCTTCATTTATTCAATACATTTTTATTTAGTGTTTACTACTTGTCTCTATCACTTTGAGACACTCTATTGATATAACAGTATACCTAATGATATAACAAAACTACCATTTCTGACTACATAGAGCTTATATTCTAATGAGAGATATCAGCAACAAATGATATATACTCCATTCAGATAGTTAAAAATAATTTTCAGTAATAATATGTTGTATAAAAGTTTTAAAGGGTAAAATGACAATTAGAATGAAAAAATATTTTGGCAATGATGGTCAGGGGATACTGAACAGACAAATTAATGAACAATAGGACTTGATATGCAAATATTTCTTGGAGAATCATTTAAGAAACAGGGAAGTCCAACAGCAAAATTCTCAAAAGGAAATAAATAGATCCGTTCTAGAGAAGAAGAGCAAAAACTAAAGTCACTTGTCCTAAATATCGTAAGACAAAAAAAGAATTTTTTCAAAGTATAAAGAAAATAATGAATGGGTGGATGAAAGGAGGCTGTCAAAGAAGAACTTGACCATACCTACCAATTGACTGGGATTTGTGCTGAGGGAGAAGAAGCAAAGACATCTGAAAGAATGAAGAATGATTAACTAAAAAAAAAAAAAAGATTTCAAGAAAAGGAGTAATTTTGAGAGAAAACAAGGTGTTTGATTTGAAACAACTTAAATTGAAGTTGATGTTGAGACATCCTAGGGATAACACGTAGCTGGAGATACCAGTGCTTAGAAAAGGAGGCAATGCTAGACAGGTTTTAGCCGTCAATAGTTTACAAGTGATAGGCAAAGTCCTGAAAAAGTGGAAAATGCAACATAGATGCTAAACAGTTAAAAACAGGAGAAGGAAAAAATATATATATATATATTCCAAATCTAGTCTTTTTCTTATGTTTCCTTTCTTCATAGAGCAACTATCTTTTATTAAGTCCTCCGTGCTGCTTTTAAACATATCTGCACCTTCTTTGACACTCGTCCCCTTGATTTCAGGCTAACTTTATAGACTTGTTTCTAGCAAAATAATGAGGTGGAGGGGAAGCTGTGTGATTTTCAAAGTGAGGTCATTAAGGGCTTTAGAGTTTCTGCTTGGTGTTCTCTCAGGAAATTTGCCACTGAAATCTAGCCACCATGTGATAAAAAATTTAAACAACTACACAGAAAGTCCACATGTGGGAGGACATTCTAACATATCCTAGCATCAGCCAGCATCATCCAGACCTGTGAATAAGAAAAATTTCAGACGATTCTAATTTCCAGCTTTTGAGATGTCCAGTGGATGCAAAGTGATAAAAACATGAGCGGATCCTGCCAAGCCTTGCCCAGTTTGCAGATATCTAGGCAAAATAAATGTTGTTGATGTTTAAACTACCAAGTTTTGAGGTGATTTGTTACACAGTTATAGATAAGCGGAACAGGGTGCAAGCCAGAAATTCAGAAGTCATTTATGATACTGAATTTCATTTCACCCAGTACAAACTTATTTTATCTGTCACCAAATCTTATAGGATTTTCCTCCTATATAGTCTGTAAAATTCATCAATTATCTCCATTTCTAACACTATAACAGCAATACAAGTTATCATAATTTCTTGCCTGGACAACGTTTGGTTTCATTCTCTACATTACATCCTGTTACATTTTCTTTTATATTTGGTTTTCATTTATATTTATTCTATCATATTGTCCAGATATATTTGGCCCCATTCTCTACACTACATCAAGTTATATTTTCAAAATGAAAATCTGATTATATATATCCCCAGCCTCTAAAAAATCACAGTGACTTTCTGTTACTTTTGGAATGAAAACAAGCTTCATATAAGCATTTGCGTAGTTTGTCCTCTTCTTCCCTCGATATGCTATTTTAAAGAAACCTTTCTTTGAAGCCTTACTCTCTAACTATTCTGGTTTTCCACTTTCTCCACCCATGTTTCCTCCAGTCATAGCCTTTGCAAATATTACTTCCTTTGCCTGAAATATGTTCTCCCTTTAAAAAAAAAATCAGTTTTTGTTATCTTTCAGCTGTCACTTTGGTCATTATTTGGTCAGATAATGCTTCCCATTTCTAAACAAATCAGCCTATTTAATATTTTTAAAGAGTCAAAAACTGCTCCTTAGGATGTCACTTTTCTTATAAAGTTGCACTTGTTGGTATATATGCATGTGTGTGTTTCAGTGTCTTTTCCCACTATTAGTTAGTAAGTCCAATGAGGGCAGAGACTATGTCTTTATTGGTCAATATTTTATTCCCAGAATCCACCCTAGTACCTGACATATAGAATCCATTCAATATATAGTTCTACAATACATTATGCATATAAGAACATTTTAGTCAGCATAATAGTCAGAAACAATGATTTCTAAGAGTTAAGAAAGTGAAGAGAGAAGAGAAACAGGCTAGATATCACTCTGTATGTTCCTGCCCTACTCATCACATTTCCTGATAATCTTGACTCTTATCGGATTAAAAAAAAACTCAGAAAAATTGGTCAATATGGTAAATAATCTCCCAGATTAATTTGCACATAGGTATTAATAGATTGAAATATTACTTTCCAGAAAAAAGAGGTATTTTATTAGCGAACTCCTGAAGATACAATTCTAGGGGTGGGGGCTGCGTGTGTGTGTGTGTGTGTGTGTGTGTGTGTGTGTGTGTAGGGAAGTTGGGGCAAAAAGAGATGCAAGAGGTAATGAGATAGGGAGATTATTGAGAGAGAAAGTAAAAGAGAGACAGAAAGAACATTCTCTAACTTTAAATATGACATAAGAGAATTAATAGGTAGATAAGGTAGGTCTTTTTTATTTCTGTTATTTGTCCATCATTCAGCTGTTTTTTTTTTTAAGAATGGTAACAGAGTGGTTATTTTTTCAGTAACAGATAACATGATGAATATTTCAGGTTTAAAATAAGTATCTCCCCATCTTTATATTTTTCAGTCAAATTATTTGCTATTCATTTATAAATATTTTTAAGTATCCATTTTTTTCTGTGCAAATGACATTGCAATACTATTTTTAATAACCTTTCAATGTTAAATAGCATCATAAATTTACAGTACCTAATAAAAACCAAGAGGAGAAAGCATCAAGGATACAAGATACGTTCTTTTTAAGTACTTGAAGATGATGACATTGGTGGATTGATTTCAAAGAATGTCCTTCTTATGCTTGAAGAATTCAGTCTCTTTACCAATAATAGAATTATGCATAGCTTGCTGATTACACTGTATTTATGTATTTTTTGTATTAACAAAATTTATCATATAGTATGTATTGTCATTTCCATTTGTAATCATAGTTTTCAAATCCAATTTTTATGTTACTAGGAAATAAAATACTTTTGTTGTATATTAGTACTCTAGTAATTATTCTGATTTTCAGCAAAGGGACAGTATATTTAAACTTCTTTTACTTCAGAATCTGTATAATTTGAACGATAGAGTTTCAAAGTAATGCAGTAACAAAAAAAAAGTGTAAGCTTAATATTAGTGCTTACTTTAACATAGTATACAAATTTGACATAGGATTGCAATATTAAAATAAAATTGTATAACACAAAATATAGCAAATATATATGCATACATATACATAAATATATGTATATATATCAACTTATATTATTAAGTTGGCAATTGCATAAAAATAACAGAAAAAATAATATTTTATTATTAAAATCAAGGTATGTTTTATTTATCCTTCATAAAATATGAGGTTATAAAAATATCATTATAAGAAGAAATGTTGCATTTTCTTCTGTCATAAATTATTAAATCCTTAGTTATTGAACAATACCATGGAAAATTGAGGAAGACATAAAACTTGAGTGTCTTTATTTTTAACAATTTGTACATTCTTTATTGTGTAACCTACAAGATTTCCAAGATTTCTATTATTAACTTTCCAAATAATTCATATTGGTAAGGTGAACAGAACTTACTTTTGAAAATGAGTGGAGACACACAAATAAGATCAATAAGCTTAATTTTCAATTTTATATACAAATAAACCTCAATTTTTACAAATGCAGCATTCATTGTTCTTTAAAATATTATAGGAATTCAAAAGTGTTTAATTATTAATGCTAATGCATTGAATGATTTAGGTCTATTCCCACTACACCACTCTCACCTAACCTCTTAATGACTCAAACACTAATCTTACAATTGTCAGAGACTAGGCAGAACCAAACTGGATTTTTGACTCTTGACCAATTAGTGGGGAGGGGGCAGGGGGGATACCATTCTTGGCTTTACCCTTGCCGAAACCTGAATAATCAGAACTAAATTGTGAATTTATCATATTGTTCTATATCCCTTGAAAAATTAATGAATCGGATTGGCCAAAAACATGAAAACAGAAACATTTTTCACACTGATATTAAAAAGCTCTTCTACTAAGCATTTTAGTTTTTAAAATTTTAAAGATGTCTTACTATGCAATTTCCTTATCTATACCTATCTAACATAAAATCTTGGTTTATTACCTAGATGTGTAGATGTGTATATATGTATATTCTGATTAGCTTCAGAATTTACAATTATTGTCTGACATTCACTTTATCTGTTAGAATAAAGTGCATTCAATACAAAAAGCGGTGTTTACTAAAATAAAGCATACTGATTTCATATGTGTAATTCCTTTTCTATTTTCTCTCATTCACTGCCAGTAGACATGTTTTTTTGTTTTTTTTTTTTCCCCAATTACTATATAAGTAACACTCTCTATGTGCTCATGAATGGCAAAAATATCAACCCCCTTTAGAGCCATTGTGGCCATCATGGCCCATGGAATCACAGCAGGCTACCAAGGAGGAATTTAGTACTTCAGGGTCAAGTAGGCTATTTCTAAGCTCTTGGGAGATGAGTCTCCATGGATCTCTTGCATGTATATATTTCCTATATGCAGAGTCGTTTGTTCTGGACTATTTTTTCAAGAATGTTTGTATAGAAAACAACCTTAGAAGAGAGATATAGAATTTCCTTTCACAGAAAGTGACAGTCACTTGCAATTTTGGAAAATAGGATGTATCTCCTTCCAGAGCAATAAAGCAGACATAATTACTATCCTTTATAAAAGATTAAGATCCTCTAAGCTCAGTGTTCCTTTCCTGTAATGCATAGCATGTGCAGCTAATAACTTGTTCCTTTTTGGTAGTACTGTTGGAAGTGAGGCTCAAAGAAGTAGCACCAAAGTTACTTTGGCTACTTCTAGCGCTGTGAATAAATTACAGTTCATGTATCTTTTAACTACTGCTAGCATCCATAAAACTGTGGCAGTATAACCTGTCCAATTGCAAGAAGGGTGAAATCTCAGACATTTCACAGTTCTTGAAACTTTTGGTTATGAGGATGGAATGTGACAAAGAAAAGCCTTTCCAGAGCAGGAAGAACAAGTATTTCACTGACTAATTAAGGGGACTTTTGAAATGTCTCTGGAAATCAGTGGAAAACACATTGACCAAATAAAATAGGCAACTGGGCAATAAATGACCCTCTATTTATTGACTGTTAATGAGGAGAAAACTGTGAGGGGCTGCAGGCTAAGCATTATATAAGTAGAATCAAAGGTAACCATCCTAACTGGTATGCTAATTCTCCTCCAGGAAGAGACATTTGTCAACAATCTGGCAGTCAGTATCAAGTGCACACCAAAGGAACAACTAGTATTAAAATATACACTGGAAGGAGAGGGAAGATGTCTCTATTAGACACAAGCACTTCAGCCACCATTCCACCCAGCCCTGTGGGATAGTGGATGCCCAAACCAAATTGATGGGATTTGGACAGAGTTCACAATGGAGAATAGAAGCTAATAACATCTTCTGGGAAGGATTCTTTATGTAAACTCAGTATACCATGTTGAAGATTGTACTGTTGAGTATATAATTAGTATTGATATATTACATGCTTGTACAGTGAGTGCCCATAAAATGCCAAAGGGGATTTTCCCAACTTGGAACATCATCATACAGAAAAGTACTATTTCTTTTCCAGTTCTCCAACTTTCATGACTCCTTTAAGGTATAAGTATCTGTGACTAATAGTTTTGTCCATTGGACCTCTGGCAAAAAAAAGGCAGCCTTTATCAATGTCCCTCAAACTTGCTGGTGGCAAGATAACCAGGTACACTCCCTTTGTAAAAAAAAAGTCATTACTTTTTTTACTGAACTCTTGTCAAATATTAATTATGAATGCCTGAACCCTGAAGTTCTTGAGACTCTCCAGCTTGATATTCCAATTTGGGATGAATCAAATTAGATTTATTGACTAACAAGGGGAGGAGGGTCCACAAGTCTTACTTGTCACATGGAAATGACATTTTCAAAACTGCACCGAGCCTTGTCCCAAGGGCATCTCAGTTTTTGATGAAAAAATAGTAACTTTTCCTTTTAGGGGAAACTTTATTTTTTACTTCACTGTCTCAAGCAAAGCCTCTGGCTTGGTGGACCCTCAATTCAGAAAGATTCTTTTAAATACATGGGCTTTGCTGGATGAGAGTACCCACGGGTCTGCTGTGACTATGGTGACTCAGGCTCAGTAATGCAAAATCTAAAATGGACATGTTCACTTTTCTCACTGAGAATAACTCATTCTTATGGCTCTAGTCAATTTTCCCCTTGATGAACCTTATGTATTTGCTGACTCTTGTACTGTTGTCAATAGCCTAGTTGTTTGATCCGGCACTTGGAAAACTACAGGTATAGTCTAGAAGTGGTTGAACCAATTCTTACAAAAGTCATTAAAAAATGGGCTGATAGTCAAAGTAGTCCATGAATCTTCCATGTTTTCTATTTCTATCATCCATAAACATCAGGAAATGTGGAATTTTTAAATGGACTAAAAAAAGTTATAATTCTGTCTCACTCTCTTCTTCTGACCCACAAGATTTTGTAAGGCAGTTGGTCATTGCATGAGACCATCTCCAGAAGGGCATCATTGCTTATCAGCTACTTTTTGGGTACAGGTAAAAGGGCTATATCATAAATAGACCTGTTTTGAAAATTTAAGGTTTCTTTTTAACCATTCCTGAACATAATGTGTCTCTCTTTTCCTGATAGCAATCATAGTCATCCTTGTAACACACTCTGGGTGGCAGTCTGAGAAAAAAAGGCCTAGGGGACTTAAATGTAATTCTGCTTTAGTGACCTAGATTCTTTTGTTGGACTGACATATTTCTAAATCTTAAGGATAATTGTAATTTGATTGACACACACATTGCTGAGCCCCTCTATGGCAGCCAAATGAGCCAAAGTAAAACAGAATAATTTACATCATGAATTTTACAGAATTTTTCTTGTTCTCTAATATGTTTGAATAAAATGTCTGGATAAGAAAGAATAGGATAACTGGAGAAAAGGTGAAGCATTCCTGTTAAAAAGGAATACTCTGATTTTACAGTGGTGAAAGAAAGGATAGCAACAAAACCAACATAGGAGAACTGGTGGATACCTTAAGGCTTAAGGCAGTAGGAGGGAGGGAGAAACATTAATGATCTTTATTTTTCAGAATCACCCCAGATCCTTTTTTTAAAGAAGGAAAACACTCTGATATGGCATTCCTAAACTTTTACAAATACCATAAATTTAACTTATGGATAGGTGGGTTTGTCATCTCCTGTCAGATGTCTCTGATAATGATTGAACATAACTTCCTTTAACCTTACCAAGAAGTCTGTGAAAAACAGCAGGGGATGTTCCAAGTTTCTATACCTCAGAAGTAAAATATTTGTTTACACTTCTAGATATTTTTTCTATCTCTATTCCTATGGTTACCACTCCATCATTCCATTGGGTGGGCAAATGCCAGCCTTTTGGCTGGATGGACAAATAAGAAAAGGAATCCCTCCAAAAACAAAGATCAAATTCACTTATTCAAACTGACCTGGAAAATTTATGTTTTGGGAGGCACTTTCAAGGCACTGCAACTTGGGTCTGTTAGTTGATATGTGTTCCACTTTGGGATTGTTGCCTGCAATTTTAAACATTTAAGAAACACTTTCTCCCTGGAAGCACAATGTGTACCATGGTCCTTATATAGAAAATAGTTATTAACTAAACTGCCCCCTCAAAATGTGGTAGCATTCACCTGAGGAATGTTAAGAGACATTCAAATTTTATTGTACAGTATGATATAGTTAATGACAATATATGTGTTCTCAAAAAAATGCTAAGAAAGTGGATGTTAAATATTCTTACCACAAAAATGCTATGTGATGTAACACATATTATATTTATCTAAATTTAACCATTCCACGATATATATATACTTCAAAACATCATGTTGTGCACAACAAATACATACACCTCCCTGTCAATTTAAAGTAAATGGGTACATTTGACAAAAAAGTTTAATGCAATACTACATATAGTTCATATAGCCATTAAATGACTGTGGAGCTCTTCCTGATATTGGACTACTTTGGTTATTTGGAAGAGCAACTGGGAAGGACAGTTGATTCATTATTTATGAGAACCCTGAAGGCAGTTATCCTATGATAATAAGGGTCACTTAATTAGAAAATGTGATATAAAATCCACCTCTGACTTCAGTTGAAGTGATCAGTGATGCACTGATCTGGAAGGCACTCAGGTCAGTCTCAACTTGGCTTCAATTGTCATAGATGTGAAAATGGCCCTTGATTCTCATCTTGTAGGCCAAAGCAATTGTACCTGTATCATAAAGTACCAAGATGAATTCCTTGGGACAAGTGCAAAGATCAATAAAAAACTAAAAGGGAAAGCCACCTGTTTCTTTAAAGCAGACACTGATGGTTGATGTGATTTGTACTGCAAGTTGGGTCTGAGTCCCTGGAGGTTGGCCTCATTCTGCAGATTGGAGTCCTGTTGATAATGATCTTAATTAAATGCTGTATGATGAAAATTGAATGGATTTGGTTCCAGCCTCTGGCATTCAGATTAATCAGTTTCTGACTAATGGGAATTCTCACAAAAAAAATGCACCAGAAGCCAAGATATTGTATAAGTAGCGGGTGGCTGCTGTCAGGAGGAAATTCTCTGTGTCTCTTGTGGTTTTGCACATCTTGCAAGCAAAGGCATTGCTTGCTCTTGCTCTGGAATATCTTCTTTTAAAGTTGTTTATATATCAAACAACCTTTGAAGACAGACACGGTGGTTCTTTTGAAAGCAAAAGACAAATTTGTTTAGTCTTGGAAGATGGAGATTGTGTCTCCCTTCAAAGCAAAGGTATAGGTATGCTTACTGTCAATCATAAATAATTTGGACTCCTTATGATCATGGTTTCTTTCCTATAATGCAACTCACCCCATGGGTAACTGTTACCTGGTCCTCTTCATGTGGCCCTCTGGCAACTGGGGTTCAGGAAAGTGACACCAATGCTAATATTCTGGCTACTACTTTTATTGTGAGTAGTAAACTGCCCGTCATCTCTAAGCTAGGTGTCTTTTGACTTCTCCTAGCATCCATGACAATGTAGCAAGTTGTATGAATGGAATGTCCACATTCCTCCCAAATTCACATGTTGATATCAAATTCCCAATGTGATAGTATTTGGTAGCGGGGTCTGTGGGAAGTAATAAGATAAAGAGGGTGAGCCTCATGGGATTAGTGCTCTTATAAGAGGCCAGAGAGCTATCTTGCCCACTTTTTGCTATGTGAAGTTGCAAAAGAAGTCAGCTGTCAGCAACTTGGAAGAGGGCCCTCACCAGAATTCAGCCACACTGCCATTCTTATGTAGGACTTCCAGCCTCTAGAACTGTGAGGGAAAAAATTTGTTGCTTATGACAGTCTATGGTAGCATATTATAGCATTCCTGAACTAAGACACAGCTAACTCAACAACTTGCAAGTATAGTAAAATCTCAGGCCTTTGCAGTTCTAGATGCATGTCTCTAACAAACCTATAAAGTATACATGGAGTTCACAAAGCTGAAACAGAATGAGTACTGTTTATATCACTAGAGTTCCCATTAAGCACTGCATTAAAAGCTTTCCCCCAAAATCCACATATCTTCCCATGTTTTAAATCAAGACCCTATGATAACTGGGAACCCTCACTTCTTCATAAAAACAACCAATCCTGCCTCCTCCCCTCCAAAATAAACTTTCCAATGATTTGAAAAGGAGACAATCATCCTCTATATGTCTTACCTATTTCTTCTTAGCCACTGTCAACTAATAGGGATAACTACTACTTAAAGCAGGGGTTCCCAACCTCCTGGCAACAGACTGGTGCCACACAACAGGAGGTAATCAGTTACAAGAGAGTAATGCTTCATCTATATTTACAGTCACTCCCTATCACCTGCATTACTGCCTGAGCACTACCTCCTGTAGGTTCAGTAGCAGTATTAGACTCTCATAGGAGTGTGAACTCTATTGAGAACGGTGCATGCATGGGAGGAAGGATCTAGATTGATCACAAATTATGAGAATTGAATGCCTGATGATCTGAAGTGGAGCTGAGGTGGTGATGCTAGTGCTATGGAGTGGCAGCAGATACAAATTAACATTAGCAGTGAGGTTTGATTACACATCTCCCTCCTTGGTCTGCGGAAAAATTGTCTTCCATGAATCTGGTTCCTGATGCCAAAAAGGTTGGGGACCACTGACTTGATGTTTAAGGCAGTGGGATGGGGTAGGGAATTTATCTGGCGGCAACAATTTAACATAAAATATTAGATCCTCTATTTCTCTTAAGTTCTTTCTTCATCTCTACCAAGGATTTCTCACTGGCTACCTTCTCTCAAAGCTTCAGCCTCTATTCATATTGTGCATTATTTCAGCAACTTTAAATTATGTTTCCCTTGTTCCTCATACCTACATCCAAATTTTCCTTTCATTGAGCAATCTTTTTGTTTGCCTTTAATCTTCCAGATTATGATCATAATGTTTGAACATCATATGTAAAACTGCCAACATTATTTAAAGCTAGTCAATATGTCAGTTGATTGTGACATCAAACTTTCTGAGGCACATTACTGAATTATAATTAAGTATGCCATTGTTCATCATACTATTTGATATGAAGAATATAAAAGATGAAACTATGAATACTTTCTGACCAAGTAGGTTATGATATTTTGAAATTTGGGTAGAAACCATTGGTTTTAAAAAGGAAAAAGAAACTTTTCAAAGGGACAACTCAGGAGAGATGAACCAGAACAGGGAAAAGTTAATTTGGAACATTTTTTGGACTAAAATCCATACGTACTGCTGAGTCAGGGTTTAGGTGGCACAGAAAAAGAACAGTTCCCATCTAAGGAGGCTGAAAGTCTTATATATGCTGGGACTGAAAGTCAGTTTCATTTTGTAGAAATTTTGTAAGAGCCAAAACTTTAGCAAAATTGAACTGAAATTCACCATGTCCATGGTTTATATATACTGCATTTTTACTGTTTTGTGACCTTTAATTACATATGGAATAAAGAAAACACATATACCTGAAAATCATATATATGTTGGTTTTAATTCCAGCTCCCATATTTAAGAGATGTGTTCTCTTGGGTGACATGTTTTCTCATCTATAAAATTAAAGGATTAATTAATAGATTATATATAAATTAGCTAATACAATGCTGCTACAGAGAGGAAATTAAGGAAAGTATTGGTATATATTAACAATAAACACACAATAAAGGAGACTGAACCCTCTGACTGCCTTCTTTTCACTAAAGGGATATCATGGGAGAAAATACTGGGTATAGTCATAGCTACCTACTTTATCTAGAAAAGCATTTATAATTAAAACTAAGAAAATATAAAGTTGAAAGAAAAAGTTCAAGTGCAGTTTTTGGAGGTGTCAAATGCCACACTAAGAATTTTATACTTGACTGCCAAACAAATTATCTTCAGAATGGATTGGCATATTGTTAGTAGTGTAAGAGTACTTTCATAGTGATACGTAATAGAGATAAGAATAGTTAGATGATTATTGAAATAACAGACCAAATGAGTATCTTTCAAAATTTTCAACTAGATCATATTTTTGGGGAGCTGTGTTACATACTACATTTCTACCTTTAATGACAAAGATGGTGATAAATTGGAGATTCTGACAAATTCTGTAATTTAAGTAATATAGTAAATTAACTATTTGACTGAATACTACTGAATACCTTTTCTACTTAAGTTTATTCATTATTAATATAAAAACATAACTTGAGAAAATACTAGCCTAATCCAAAATGAGAGAGAGAGGGACAGAGAGGGAATGCGAGAGAGAGACAGAGACAGACACACACACACACACACAGAGAGAGAGAGACTAAAGTACATTAAAAGACGAGTTTTGCTTGCTTGATATAAATAAAAGTTTTAAAAACTGTTGATTTTCAGCATATTTTCCATTTCCAATCTTTCTAGTTTTTAGGTAGCCTGATGGTGTTCTTACAATGGTATATCATGTATTTAATATTCATTCTCAGTCACATGTATCTGGCTTTTTAAAATCAGAGATCCTCAGTCAAGTCTCTATGCTGCCACTTCAGTTTTTTTTTAATATGTCTTTCCCTGCTTAAGTTCTTTATGACTCTAGTCTTTAGCACCTGAAAGCAAGACTGACCTGTAATATCTTTATAACTTTGCAGGTGAAATTAAATATCTTTCCTATAATTTGTTTGAAATTGCTTTCTAAAAAATTCTCAATACAGTCTCTGACAATGCCCACTATTTTCTTCCATAGTTATACTTCTAAAATAAGCTAATCACATTCCTCCTAGGTTTCAACTGACAGGCAATTTTGCCTTACTGGGGAAAAAAAAATAGGTTCACAACAGCCATTGTTGTCATTACTTCCTAGGAGATAAAATAATAAAAAGGTAAAGTAAAAACACAAAAGGTCAAATGTAGCCTTTGGTGTTTATAACTCAAAATGAATGCTGTTATGTATAAGTAATAAATATTTTTATGATTATGAAAAAGAATAAAAGTCAAAGTCCTTTTATGAATATCTCACAAAATTCTTCACCACAACATGGTCTTTATGATACTTTTCTTTTGAAAATTCTCTAAACATTAGGTAGGAAAAACACCATATGCTAATCCTGTATAATTTAGAAAAAAATTTTATGCGGAAAAGAAAAAAAATAAGTGTAAGTAAAGATAAATGAGAAGGTTTTTAGAAGGCATTTCTATAGTAATATAGAAAGTCACATTTGACTCCTGGGGAAACAGGCTTAGAAAAGCAATAAAAAGTTCCTCATCTCTATTGCTTTACTTTTAAAAAAAATATCTAGAGGTTTTGTTTTCTTTCTGCCCTTAAATTTAGTAGATATATCTAGAGAGATGTGAACTATATTAATGGTCATTAAAGGTAACAGTGTTAGAACATCCAAAGTGTTTATTTTCAGATTATATATGTATAAATCCTACTAACATAATAAGTATCCTTAAAAAATTGAAATAGAAGTTTATTCACAGCCAAGCAAATAACTTTTGCTAACTGTAAATAGATCTGCAGCATCATTTTTTTTAAAATGAGGAACACAAGAAATCATCCAAGATGTCTCTTTATTTCCTGCCCCAGAACTGAAAAAAGAATTTTCTAGTAAACTAATATTTAGCAAAAAAAATCATGAATATTGGCCTTAACAATATAACAGAAATGTGAAATTTCAAATAAATATATTTTTAAAAAAACAAAAAATTGAAATGATAAGCCCATAAAGCAAATGTTGTATAGGTTGGATTATCAATAGACAATAAGGAAAAAAGATGTAAAAGTAATGCACATGTTGGAATGCTGACATCTTGGACAAATTTCTAAAATAATTTATGTTTCATAAGGGCATACTTGGTTATTAATTTTATTTTCAAAACTATTTCCATGTTGCAAACCTACATTTGTCATGTCTTGTTTTCTTGTGATAAATAAGCCAAAGATGGCTGTAAAGGACAGCAGGAGTGCAAATGAAGTGCAGCTTGTTTCATTCTGACCCCATTTTATGTCTTCCCAAGAAACACTTATCTCAAGAGTAAATCGGTACCATTTCCAGCTGGTAATGCATGATAAGTATGAAAATGAGTTCATCTTTGAAATTTAACATGCAAATTTATATTCCTTCCAGTATTTGGATATGTCCAGTAAGAAAAGGAAGTAGTGAGCTGTTGCTTTGGCTCAGTGACCTGAATGCATCAAACTTCTACTTTACCACTCTGTAGAACAGGAATATAATATGTGTAATTATATGTCTCAACTAGCCTCCTCAAAAATAAGGGAAAGACTCCCTAAGAAAAGAGTATTATTTCAAGTTGTTTTCTGAATCCTCCATGCAGTTATATTGGCCAATTTATCACAGAGAAGGATATATTAACTGAATTATTCTCCAGAGATTATGATTTAATGAATCTGGAGTGGGACCCAGGCATGGGCTTTTAATTTTAAAAGCTCTCCAGGTAATTCTCATGAGCAGACAGGGATGAGAATCACAGGGCTGAATGAAACCCTAGGGATATAATAGTGCTTCTCAGAGGCTGCTGGGTGACCTCCCCGAGTTCCCTATTCATACCAGTTTCTTCTTGGGTCTATTCAATTTCATCACAGAACTACTGGATTTATTCTCTTCTCAGATAACCTCACCTACTTTTATAGAAAAGAAAAATGGAGGCTGAGGGTTTATGCCATTGGCGATTGATATCTTTTTCTGCTTCGAACCTACAAAATTGTCAGTATCTCCACTAATTACTTCATCCTGGTTTCCCACTTCAAAGAAAAGAGTGTAGAAGCTCCTATCCAATGGTAATGCAATCTCTTCTATCCTGAATTCCAGGCCACTCACCTCCCAAGACTGTTATCGTCCAACCGGTCTGGTTCTTCCCTATATTTTCAACCTCTCACAAGCACTGTATCTTTGTCCTCATGATTTCAGGACATCTTTAAAACCTCACATCTCAAAAACAATCTTTTCTCTTTGCTTGTCACTTTCTGTCTACTAACCTAGTTGTAGCCTTTGCTTCATGGTCAAGGTTCTGCTTTTCATTCAAACCTCAATTTTCTCACCTCATTACTTCTCGACTATAGCCATGTGGCTTCTGCATCAATAATTCCAATGAAAATGATTTTACCAAGGTCATTGACAACCTTTTCATTGATGAATTCAATGAGTTCTTACTTTCTTGACCCCTTTGCAGCATTTAGCAATGTGGACCACATCCCATTTATAAAATCTTTCCTTGCTGTGGTGTCATGACACCATTCTCTCTCTAGTTCTCCATCTCTGCTTTTAGCTGCTCCTTTTTTAGTCTTTCACATGCTCAACTTCCTCCTCCTATCTCTTACATATTGATATTCCCTCAATTCACTTCTGTTTTAACCATTCTCTGCATTTCTCTTAGTATAAAGTCATATTGTTTTATATCTAAATTATTGAAATTTTCTCCCTATGGATATGCTTCCACCTTCAATGCTGCTTATCTTCATTCATACTCCACTTTCTTTCTCTTATATTTTATTTTATTTCATTTATTATCTAAAAATGTCTACAGCCTCTTTAAGATATAACTGACAAATAAACTTGCATATATAATATTTTGAGAGTTAAGTATGAAATGACTAAATCAAGCTAATTAACATACCCACAACTCACATTTTTTTGTGGTGAAAACATTTAAAACCTACCTCTCCGCAATTTTCAAGTATACGTTATTACTAACTACAGTCATCAGGCTATACAAGAGGTCTCCAGAATTTGTTCATCCTATTTAACTAAAACTTTGCATCCTTTGATGGATATCTCCTGACTCACTCAAAACCCCAGCCCTTGGCAACCACCATTCTACCCTCTGCCTCTATGAGTTTAATTTTTTTAGATTCCACATAAAAGTGAGATCATACAGGATTTGCTTTCCTGTGTTTGGATTACTTCACTTAGTAGACTGCCCTCCAGGTTAATTTTTAGGGCTAAGTAGTATTCCATTTTTATATGTGTACAACAAGAGATGATTCTTTATCCATTTGTTGATAGACACTAAAGCTGATTCTATGTCTTGGCTATTGTGAGTAATGCAGCAATGAGCATGGGAGTGCCATTATCTCTTGCACATACTGCTTTATTTTTCTTTGCTATATACCCAGTAGTGGGATTGCTGGATCACATGGTAGTTCTATTGTTTATATTTTGAAGAACCAGCATACTGTTTTCTACTAAGGCTACACTAATTGACATTCCCACTAACAGTATAAACAGGCTTTCTTTTTTCCACAACCTCACCAATACTATTTATACTTGTCTTTTCAATAATAGAAACCTTAACAGGTGTGAGGTGATAACATTTCAGCAAATGGTGCTGAGAAAACTGCATATACACATATATAGGGGGAAAAAAGTGGACCTTGATCTCAATCTCATACCACAAACAGAAATAAACTCAAAATAAATTAAAGTTTCAAAGCTAAGATGAAAAATTGTAAAACTATTAGAAAAAATATAAATGGAAAAATATTCATGACATTAATGTGGGCAATGATTTCTTGGATATCACCCCAAAAGCATAGGCATCAAAAGCAAAAATAGACAAATGGGATTGCATCAAACTAAAACGTTTCTAAGCAGCAAAGGAAACAATCATCAGAATGAAGAGACAAACATGGAGCGAAAGAAAATGTTTGTAAACCATACATCTGATAAGAACTTAGTATCTAAAATATATAAGGAATTCAAACAACTTAACAGCAAGACAGTAGCTTGATTTAAAATGGGCAAAATAATTAAATAAACATTTCTCAAAAGAAGATACACAAACAGTCAAAAGGTAAATGAAAAAAAGTTCATTCTCCCATTTCTAAAACATACTGGGCCCTGATAGTTTGTGTTTGCCCATTGGGCTCCCACTATCTGGTATTTCCTGCACATCCACCCTATTACATATTCAAGGTTCAGTTCAGGTCACTTCCTCCTGTGGAAAGCCTTCCTTATGATCTCTAATGCCCTCGAGCACACATCTTTTATGTAGCTACGGCACGAAATTCACAATAAAATACTGTAATTGTATATTAACTTTGGAATCTCCTCCCAGCTCCCACCATTGAGTGTAAATTCAGTGCAAATAGAGATTTTATCTTGTTACCGTTTTATCCCAGAGCCTAGCCATGTCTGGCTAGCACATAATTATCAATCAATACATGCTTGCTCAATGTATTAAATTAATGTACTATCCTTTTTTTTTTTAAAGAGCAAAAAGCAAAAATCTCTCTTGTTGTATGCACCCAATATAAAACCCAATATTTACCTTGGAATATAAAACATTTCATAATTAGGTACACCCGTCTAACCATATACAAGTGTATAATTAAATCTCTCAATCTTTCCCACCTTCAATAAGTTTATGTTCTTTCACAATTCACCCACATTTTTTTTATAAGTAGTTCTTTCTACCTTGGATGTCTTTTCATCTCTCAGTCTCTATGTCTGTCTGTCTCTCCTTATTAAATCCCTACTTGACCTTTTCTATAAAATTTTCTGTACTCTTCTGGGCAAAGTGGATGCTTCATCCTCTTTAAATTGAAAGCATCATGCTCATTATATGCAGTAACTTTTACTGTGATATATAGTAATACATACTTTTCTGTTGCTGATTTTGCCCACTACAGCAGCCCATTGATCACTTCAGGGGAAAAACTCATTTTTTTCTCCCCTAATCTAATGAATAATTAGGATTAAATATTAATGTTGCTCAATAAACAAGTTTTCCAAAATAAAGGAATATATAATACTACTCACCTCAGCGTTAAAGTGACTAAATGATATTTTCATGGCCAATAAAGTTTATTTTCCAAAAGGTAATATCATCATTACTGTCTCCTGTCTTTCTTTTGTTTTGAGTTGTGTTTGTGACAAATATTGACTGTACTACCACACCTCTGTTGCTCTAGAGATGTTTCCGGTTGCTTTATTTTGAATGTACTGTGTTTTCAAAGAGATCATAAATTGTTCAAAGGCATGATTTGCTCAGTTCTATTCTGTGCTTCTTACTTTATGTCTAGCATAGTGAAAAATAAAACATTCATTTGCTCAAATATTAGCAAGTGTGTATGCCAAATGCCAGGCATTACTAGTTGTTGAATATGCTGATACTATATGCTAACCACCACAAAAATTACTGCAAGACTAGCCAAACAAAAGAACATCGCTCATGCCTCCATACAAGAAAAGAGCTGTCAAAATGTGATCAATTCTAAATGTTCATATAAAACATAAAACTCATGACTTTTAAAATTTCAAATAAATTCAACTTATAAGTTAAAAATTCCCCCCCCCTTTTTTTTTTTTAACCAATAATGTCTGTGTTATATTCCTCCTATGCCTTTTGTTACCTCTTTGATTTCTATGTTTCCAGACTTGCATTTTTTTTTCTATTTCACGTTGTTTCTTTCATTTTGCATTGTACAATTATATATTTTGAGCTCATACGCATAACATCAGACATTTCTAGAGGTCACCCTGTGATCATTTTCATCTACAAACCCTCCTTCCCAGAATTACCTCTGTGTTATT
Organism: Carlito syrichta; assembly: GCF_000164805.1. NCBI lineage: Eukaryota > Metazoa > Chordata > Mammalia > Primates > Tarsiidae > Carlito > Carlito syrichta. The sequence goes on from NW_007259445.1 coordinate 182,177, forward strand.
TTAAAACAAAGTAAGTTTTCAGTGTGGAGAAGCTAAATAAGGGAGTCCTTACTCCAGTTTCTTCAAGCCTTCCATGTTTTTATGTGATCAGAATTAGTGGAAAGGCTATTAAGTCATTACAGAAGTGAGTCTTTTCTGCTAACAGCACATCCCTTAATCAAATACTGTGCAGGAAATAAGATTTTCTACATCATTCTACATCACAGGGGAATATTGAGAGAGCTTATAGATTTACCACAAACACACAAAAAATTATTTTAGGAATTTTTAAATATTTCCTTTTAGATAGGCAATTTCGTCTACAAATTTTGAATTCCCTGTGTTAATTTTGTTAGTTTCACTCTGTTCATTTTGCATTAAAATATTATACTTCCACATTGTTTTAGTTCTTGCTTGTTTAGTTTAGCTAAATTCTTCATTGTTCATAAGGTTTTTTTTTTTAATTTCCTTAGATATCCCTACTTGGTTATGATTTTATGTTGGTTATGATTTTTAAAAAATTTTCTTAGATATCTGTACTTTGGCTTTATCTCCATTAAATTTCAAATTGTGAGGCTTTTCAAATTATATTTGCTAAAAGTTAGAGCTGTTTTTCTCTTTATAAATTTAGGCTGTTATTAATTGATTTTAAAAAATTAAAATATTTACCTCCCATTTAACAGCTCTCAAAATTACAAGTATAATCTTTAGTGTATCACAGATTCAAGAATCACATTATTATCAAGTTTATTTTTCTAAAGTTACATTGTTTCAAAACAACGTATTATAGGAGTACATTTAATTACAAAGATGCTTAAAAATAAATAATACTGGGCAACCCCCTTGGGTCCTCTTCCACTGTGGGAACTTTTCTGTCCTTTCAATAAATCCTGTTTTCAAAAAAGACAAAAAACAAAAAGAAAATAAATAATCCTTTATCCTGGTATGAAATTATATTATACTAGTAAATGAGGTATAAAGGATCTGGAGAATCTAAATTACTCTGAAGCAATTTTATGATTGATAACCAAGGTCTTGACATTAAATAAATGCAACATTTTTCCTTTACTAAAACTGGTACCCAAAACACAGGGCAATTAAAAAATAACAATTTATTAGCAATGTTTTATTAGAAATTTTAAAAAATTGTCTCTGTATACCAGGAACTATATCAAATCCTGGGCCTGCAAAGGTAAAAAAGGATATTGACCTAAAAACAAACTTAATATAATTTAGTAGTCAGAAAAGCAATAAATATACTAAGAATATTTAGAATTTACAACAGGAAGAAGCTCCTAGTCATCACTTTGTACATATATACCCTATTCAATTTAAAATAAGCAAATTCAAGCCCAGAAAGGATGAAGCAAGTGAGCAAGGGCATATTCTCAGAAAATGACTGTGTTAGATATAGAAAGCTTTCTTTGATATCTTTGGAAATGTTCCCCTATGTACCAAAACTGAATCGTGTATTTGTTCATTTGCATATTTTTCTAATAATTTGTAAGCTAGACAAGAGGTGTGAAATGCATTTGTGAACAATTGTTAAAAAGGAACCTTTGAAATGCAAAATTTCTAATTGTTCAGGTAGTTTTGAATTTTAAGTGGCCGATTTTCTACTAATAAGGTATCTAGAAATGCATTACCATTAATTGTCATCAAATAACATGTAAATGACATCTTATCCTTAAAGTTTGTTAATTGTTAGAGCTCAGTACAGTTTATTTGTTAATCAAAATTGTTTATAACGTCTCCAACTATTGTTTTTAGAAAGAAAAGCAATATGAATGAGTGATAAACTTCCATATCTACACCATCTGCCTATCTTCTTTACCATATGTTACCTTATTAATTGCTAATATCATCCTTATTATGCATCATTTCATCTGTAAGATTATTTCATGAAACTAAGAAGGCATCAACAACAACTACAGAAAACACCTGCTATATGCATTTCTGGTTGATAAATTTCAGCAGGTTATAGTTTGCTCTTGGGCAAAATTTCCTAATTACTATTGAATTACAAGAAGCTTTCTCCTAGGACAATTTTGTCTGGTTACAATGATCACATTTCTATTTTCTTAAGCAGCTTGTTAAAATTAATAAAATCTTCCTACAATATTTATTAAAAATGCTTATTTAACAACTATTACATATACAAAACTATGGACGTAATAGTCACCAGGCTAAACACTGTGAAGAGGAATAAAATATAAGAGGGGACTTGTAACATATGTGAAATAATTGTGAACTCAAGTCTTTAATTAATGAGGGTAATAGCTCGCAGGTTGCGCCAGTAATTAACTATCATATAACCTGTACAATCATCTTTTACTATGAATATAAAAAAAGAACTGAGCTTCATTTAGATTCTTTTATTGAATCAAAAGCAATAAATAGTTAGACTACATTGATAACTTCCTTCTTTCTGACAAAGTTGAAACATATCCATTTAAAATTCAAACACTTTAGAAGTGTTGATTATTTTGTTCTTTCTGGGGTGGTTTTTGTTGAAGAAGTAATGAAATAATTAGGGATCATTGCCCAAAAGAATATAATTAAATGTTAAATTGTGGAGGGGGACCCAATAAATGTGATTTTAAATTATAAAAAGAGATAAAAGATAGCTGAAATAGTCAGGAAAGCACTATTAGAGATGAAAACTGAACAAGACTTTGAGAGATGGGTTTGGTTATTCATAAACAGACATATGAAAATTGAGGTAGTAATTCTGTTTAGTGTTAATAAATTAGGATAAATTTTTCACCAAAGTTAAAGAAACTAAGCTGAATAAAAACAAACCATAGATGATTTTGGAAATCAAAGCCAGTAACAATCATCATCAATAGCAGCAGCAGCACCACGGTCACCACATCACCTGTATCCTAAGTGGTTACCACAGATTACCTCACTTCATCCTCAAACAGATTTGTATCCCTATGATATAGGTACTGATCTACTGTAATGCCCCTTTAACAGATATATCTGATCACTTATAAAGAGGGTGGATCCTTTAAGTAGGTCATTTCAGCTGGCATAGTCTGACACCTGACTTAATAATCTTGATTATTTCATTTTACTGGCTTACAGTACAACATTGGGAAACAATCTGTAATCTCTGAACATTCTTGGGACACAATAAAAATGAGATTTTAATAGGATTAGACTGCCAGCAATATGTATGTAAAAGACATGAGAGAGTTGTGGTACTGGAACAGCGACAATGGGAATGGTGATTTAGGAGTGCTTCCAGACACATCTCAAGGGAGGGAATACATAACACAACCTTTCTAATCTTATCTCACTCTACACCCTTTCACATAACCAACAAATCTGAAATGCCCATCCTTCCCATTTATTCTCCTGAAATGCCCATCCTCCAGGCTCATTTCCCAGATATACCACTTCACGTTGTGATTTTACTCATGATATATTCTTTGTATTTGAAATGACTTCCACATTCAACTGTCTTTGTCAATGTCCAAAATAATTTCCAAGTTCTGCTCTCATGTAATGTTTTCATCTCCATGACTGCCCATCTCCAAACATGGAAATAATCTTCTTCATCTAAATTTTGCAAAACATTGTACTATCTTGTACACAGAAGAGTTTATTTTTATTGCCTCATTTGTTTGTTTATGTCTTTTAAATCAATACAAGATAATAAAAATCATTTTATACTGTGTAACACATATAGTATTTAATCCAGAAGAGCTAATCATGTTCTTAAAGTGTTGAATAAATACAAAATAAATTTATCAGTACCTCAATCAATCAATAATTTCACTATTCATTGAATAAAGGAATTAAAAAGTGACTCCATGATTTTTACCCAACTTTCCAATATTTTCCCACTTTATTTTCTTCTTTTCTCACCCTCCCTTAATTACTTATTTCATTATTTCCATAAGAAATTTATGCCTCTGTGCCTTAAAAAATCTTGGTTACTTGAGGCCATCCAAATAAATATTGATTGAAATTTGTTTATTGTTCATTCTATCATTATTAGCTCTCTCTTAAATGTTTCCAAGTTATCAAAGTTATCAATTCCCAAACAAATAGTTTTTTTAAAAAACATCAAGAAGGTCTAAAATGAATATTCTATATACAATTCACAGCATAAGACTGCTTACTTGCATAAGCTCCAGCTTTTGAATATCTACTGCATTTCCAACAAAGGAATAATTGTTTTCACCACTGTAAACTGGCAAATACTTTGTATACATATCCTATTCAGGGAATAAGAATTATGGTCTGAGTTTTTGTAAAATCCATTAATATTAATTTATGGATTGCTCTTTTCTTTTAATTCATAATTTGCTGTCGGTGTGAACTTTGGGGCCCTTTAAAATCACCATTTCTTGATTACTCAACCATGCAATACATAGACAGCAGCTATATTAAAAATCTCTCAAAGGTGCAGTGCACTGATACTGCTATTTATGCTGCGGTCTGGAAAAAAGCATATTTATTCTGTCCAAGCACCCATGAGACATGAGAACTATTCTTTGTTCAGAATCACAGTGGAGAGTCATTTTAAAACTTCAATTACTATTTCAGCATGTTCCCTGCATTACTGTTTCTACTATCACAGCCAGTAATTTCTAGCAGCAAATGGACTTTATAAACCATACACATATGTGCCTTGCATGCAATGAGCAAATAAAAGCTATATATACATTATTAATTTCTATAGAAAATATTTAAATTTAGATAAAATAATAGCAACATTTGAATCTTCAACATGCAAATTTTATACTTCCATTTAATGACTGTTAAATGAATACCATATATATTCATTTTATATAAATGTATCACCACCACTTATCTTGCAATCTAAGAAAAACAATCATATGTTAATATTCAATAAATATTTCTTGAGATTCAAATCAGTCCAGAGCTCCTTTCTTGTACCATGCAGTTTATAAAAAAGAACAAAGTAATATAAGACCTTATTTCTGCCTTGAATCAAGAGATAGTCATTAATAGGATTCAACCTTTTTATCAAAATAAGAGTCTTGAATGAAAAAGAGGATCTATAGTCTCAATGTTACTTTATGTAGACCTTAAATTCCATGATCTGGCTATAAATTCTGGTGTAAGATTTTGTTTTGACATGAACAATAAACTCATTTTCTTGAATCTATCATCTATCACATCTTTTTTACTTACAAAAAAACGCACAAATCTAATTTATGTGACACTGAAGTAGGACACTTGGAACATATTGTTTTAATGTCATTATGTTCACTATATTGCCATTTATAGCTATAATTTTATCTTGAGCAGAGGAACACCATACAAAATCAGCCTTACACAGTTTACTGTTGTATTCGCTGCCAAGGCATTCAGGAAAGTAACATATTACTCACTGTTCACTTTATAAAGATAAGGCAAGATACTCCATACTTTGAAGCCATGAAAGAGTTTTCTTTTCTTGTGTTATTGGAATACTTATATTTTATAGACAATGTTTTTGTGTGTAAACTGGTCAGGTTTCTTATATGTTTGGTAGCTGTAATATTTAAATCAAGCAGGTAAACCAGCCTTAAAAATTATTTACACACTTGTATGCAACATTTTGTTTAGAATTCTGTAACTATCTTATCTTATCATGTCCATTTCACTATTTATTTTTAGTGTTTCTGAATTATATGTCATTCTGTAAGCCTTTAAAAATGAAAATGGTAATAAAAAAGCATCTACTTGTGACAGGAAACCTTAACTTGAAGATGAGAATTCTCTTTTCTTTCTTACACTGGATTGCAGTCGCAAGATGAGTTGCATATATCTATTGCTTCCTATTGATAACTTTCTATTCCCTCTTTAATGCTCTAAAATCTGGCTTCTTTCCCATTCTATGAAAAGTCTTTTTTAAGGACTTGCCATTTTCAAGGCATTTGAGTCTGTGAAAAGTGATTGGCTTTCTCTATGCCGTATGTTCTTCTTTTCTAAATTGGAGATTAATAATGCCTCCAACAGTGTATTTTGAGAGTCAAAGGAGACAAAGTATATGCAGTGGTTAGTAGAACTCCTGGTACACAGTAAGTGCTTAAAAATTGTGTTTATGATGACAATGTTGTAGTAATGGTGGACACTCTCCCACATAACTCCATTTTGTAGTTTCTCTATGTTTATTAACAGTACAAGAGTTTTCTAGTCTTACATACTTTAATATCATCTTTGACTCTTTGTCACTTTCTCCTTCTAAATCCAGCCAGTTGCAAAATACTTTGTCTTTTTCCCTTTACAGTAGCTCTGAAATCTGCCCCTTCTCTATTTCCTTGACATTACCTTCATTCTTTTAAGCAGAATGTATAGGTGTGGTGATTCTGTGAAAATGTTTTCTAAGGAGGAAGAAAAGCTAAAGGAATATTGAGTACTGAGACACTGAAAAATGCACAAATGAACTTATTAAAAATAATAATCACAACAACAACAAGCAATCAGAAATACCAGTAGTAGGGAATGAGGTGTTCACTTTCAAACACAGCTTTATAAAGTCTAGGAAGGGTTTATTTAATTTTTATGGAAATATTTTATTTTCATGAAATGTGATTTGGAGGCAGGACAAAGGAAGGAGGCAGGGAGACCAGTTTTCTATGATTAGCAGTTAAATATAAAGAAGAAACATAGCCGGGCCCGGTGGCTCAGCCTGTAATCCCGCACCTTGGGAGGCTGAGGTGAGTGGATTGCCTGAGTTCACGGGTTCGAGACCCGCCTGGGCAACTTGGTGAGACCTCATCTCTACAATAAATCAAAAAATCAGCCGGGCATGTTAGCGCACGCCTGTACTTCCAGCTACTTAGAAGGCTGAGGCAGAAGGATGGCTGGAGCCCAGCAGGTCGAAGATGTGGTGGCGGGGAGCGGCCACTGCACTCGTCTGGGTGACAGAGTGAGACTCCAACTCAAAAAAAAAAAAAAAGGAAGAAGAAAGATGAGAGAACTAGATGAAAAAGAAACAGTCAGAAGGTGAGAAAAGAGTATAGAACTATAAAAGCTAAGAAAAGGTATAACACCATTTAATTATAATATATTCATACCTTTTAAGATTTATCTCAATGATGCCTTAGTTCTTTCTACATTCTGTCACATCAGTGACAGGTTTTTAAATCTGAGAAGTAGTTTTGAATTATACTGACAGGAACTACAGACTCAATCTGACCTCAATGACAGGGTTCTTGAAAATCTTGGTATTAATGTCTAATAATAGTGGCATACCTGTATCAGTTTTTTAATGTTTGAAGATGATGGTATTGAAACTATGGTTAGTCACCATTCTTTATTGTGTTGTTTTCATTGTAAATTGTTTGTTTAAATTCAAATACAAATCAGATTAAATATAACCATATTTTGGCATATTTGAACTCCTATATTAAAAATTGGAAGATACCTTAAGTTGGTTGCTTCAGTCCCTTTCTTATAATTTCTAAAAAGGTTTACAAAATTTCACACGCATTTCATAACATTTTTCTCTATATTTAACACTTCTCAGTTTTGTCAAGTCACTTTTTGGTTATTTT
>NW_007259445.1:189698-210586 GCF_000164805.1 Carlito syrichta
ATATATATATATATATATATATATATATATATATAATCAGTAATTGCAAGTAAGATATACAGAGGGGAACCCTGGAAAAACCAGATTTATTTATTTTAAAAATTCTGTATTTATTCTTATACACTTAAACTTCAGTCACCTTCAAAGTACTCTCCATTGGGTGCAATACATCTGCTGAGATGCTTTTTCCATTGCTCAAAACAGTTTTCAAATTTGTCAATTTTGATGCCTTTTACTGCTTCTGCTGTTTTTTTTATTTCACCTCTTCTACATTGGGAAAATGTTTCCCTCTGAGAAATTTTCATCCAAGGAAACAAACCAAAAGAAAGTGGATCAGGGAGCGAGCCATGCAGTTTGGGGTAAAAAACTGCTGAACATTCAGCGTGGTGTGGGCAGGTGTGCTCCTAAATCACCCGTTATGAAATGGGCGTGCCTTTCACAACAACGCGAGCTGATACTGATGTCGATGTGTTCCTAGAACACTTACCTAAGAGAGACGCCTGTACAACAAGGGGCCCACCCTCCAAAAGATAATTCTAGCTTTAGGGGGGTATCTCCTTCTTATATATATTTGCATACATATAAGAAGGAGAAGCCCCCCTAAAACTGGAATATATATATGTGTGTGTGCATATAAAATATATATATATTCATACACACACACATACACACACATACATACATATATACACACATGCATATGTTATATGATTAGAAACAAATAACAATAATGAGGCTCTGGTTCTATTGGCAATACCAAATCCAAATATATTCAAAATACCTTAGACACACACACACACACACACACACACACACACTCACACACTCACACACACACATCTTAGCTGTAATTATAAATATATAATATATATAGTACACACACATATGTTATCTGTAATTACTGATATAATATGTAAAAATATGTAAAACTTATTGGTTTGTCTTAGTTTAAATTCACTAACTATATAACCTATAATCCACCTTCACTGTTACCAACATCACTACAATTGGACATATAAGTAATTAAAATTGCAAATCCTACAAATGAAGGAGTAACTATGGTTAAAACATTCACATCAACGGAAACGATTAAAAGGATTTAACTACGAGCAGTCAGTCACCATGGCTTTACTAGACTCTGGTATGGTCATGTGCTCTTTAAGGTATGGATGCTGCCATGTTTCCTAAGATTTGACCCTCTCTCCTTCCTTTGAAAGGTGACTCAATCTCAATCTCTCTCTCTCTCTCTAATTTATTTTCTCAATAAACTATATTTTCTAGTCTAAAAAAAAATTCCATATCAATGCTTATACAGACAGGATAATTGTGAATTTTTAAAAAAAGTCAAAAAAGTTTCCAGTGCCTTATATTACATATTTTATGCTTCAATCTATTGTCTTATGTTTATTAGATTGGAAATTCCTTCGGAACCTAACACAGTGGGTCACACATTAAAGATTTTCAATAAATATCATTCAATACATGAGTTCAATATCTTTTAAGGATTGCATCACAACTCAGACATAATTGCAATTTATACTCTATAAAAAAGTTCAAATAATTAAAATATCTTCAGAGAGCATTTTTATTATAAAACTTTTCTTTACCTTTACACACAGGTCTGTGATCACTCCAAGCAGCAAAAACTTCAGCTATCCGTTGACAGGTGATGCTCTTTGCACCCTGCAGGACATAATCTTCATCACAAGAGAACTGCACAGTTGACCCAAGGCTAAAATTAAAGATTAAAAAATATGATTAGAAAAATATCATAACTAGGTTCCACTTCTACTCTCAATAGTCAATGCATCAAATACATACCATAGCAGCAAAATGTATCTTACTGGGAAAACAAGATGTGAAAGTATGACCAGTGCACATGTATAATAAAAGTCATAAATCCAATCCAAGGCAGTAGCATTCATAGACTGGTAGAAATTGTAGAAATTTAAGACTATCATCAAGTTTAATTATCTTGTTTTAAGCTGTAGAAACCAAGGCTAACTAATTGACTAAATTTACCATAGTAAGTAGGCAGCAAATGTGAATAAAAAGTGAGTATCCTTACTGGAATTCCAGTACAGCATTGTGTTCATACAATATTACAGTGTTTTTCTGGCATGCATTTACATGTGTATATGCTTAGACATGTCTTTGTACATCCACACATATTTGTACATACACATATTTAGTGATGCAAAAATGTGCTGTTTTTCAAAAAGGACACATTTTATGTTTGATGATTTAAAATTCATCCATCATTGATTATTTAACTTATTGTCTTTTGGATATTGTTTCTGTTGCTACTAAAGCTACCACAATTGCCATTTGAAATACCCTAATTCCCAAAGGTAATGGGTATTTTCTGAAATGAAAAACTGACGATGCATTTTCTTTGCTAAAGTCCTTAAATAGCAGCCTACCATAAAAGAAAAATAAAAAAAAATCCAGGTTCCTCAATGCAATGTAGCATAAAATGTCCTCTATCCACAAGTCCCCACCAACTTCTCCATCTCATCTCTCACCCAGTGCCTCACCTGATCAGCACCTCTGTTGCTAATCCATACAATTAACACACAGATCACCTTTAATTTTCATGACACCAACTTTTATATAGACTATGGCTTAAGCAACCTTAAAAGTTTATGTAATGGTCAATTCTCAGCCTGGCATTTCTTCTCCATTGCAATAAGTGAAACTCCATTTTTCTAGACGCTAAGGAAAAAAAAATGTAGAGTCTTTCTTGACTCATCTCTTTATCTTACATTTCACATCCACCCATCAAGCATATGCTGTTGCCAATGCTTTCAGAATCAAGATCTAACATTTCTCACCCCACAGTGTCACTATCCTGATCTACGCCACCATCATTTCCCTTACATATTTTTGCAATAGTTCTTTTTGCTATGATGCTAATTCTTGTTGATTCTGTTCTTGACTCCGTGCAATCTATACTTAAATTGTATCCAAGCAAAAAATCTGTTTAAAAGATAGTTCAAATTACTACATGCCTCTATTTAAAATCTCTAAGTATTCCCTCCCTTTACTTAGAATAAAGGGAGTGCCTATGTGATGTCACCCCTGCTAATTTGCAGAATTCATTTCCTATGCTTCGTCTTCTCCCCTTTGTTCTTTAACCCCATTACTTTAATTGATCTGGCTTGAGCATATTAATCATGCACCTACTTTAGGATCTGTACATGTGTTGTTAAATCAGCCTGGAAAATTAATTCTTGTGGAGTCCTATCTCTCACATTCTCAGTTCTGGTTTAACCTCCCATGTCATTTTATTCATAAGGCCCTCTTTTACTACTTTGTGTAAAATATCTATTCCTAATCCATAATCGTCTTCCACATTATTTCTTAGACTCTTCCCCCCAAAACGAGATTATCTTTTGGAGGGAAGTCCCTTTATAGTACACTCAGAATTTGTTCCTCTGCATCAAACAGTCAACCAAAGTTTTTATCTGGAAGTTTTGAGATGGTTGTATTACGATTTGCAGAAGAAACATCCTGAGTTGTGGCAAACAGGTGACTGGTTCTTCCACGATAACAATGCACCCACTCACCACGCAGAGTGTTCGGCAGTTTTTGACCAAAAACTTCATAATCTCCATGCTCCAACCTCAGTATTCACCCTGTCTCACTCTAGTAACATTTTTGTTTTGTTTCCCCAGATGAAAAAGTCCTCAGAGGGAAACATTTTGCCAATGTGGTAGAGGTGAAACAAAAAAATGGCAGAAGCACTAAAAACCATCAAAATTAATGAGTTCAGAAACTGTTGTGAGCAAGGGAAAAAAAGCATCTTGGTAGATGTATTGCATCAAACAGGGAGTACTTTGAAGCTTACTGAAGTTTAAGCATGTAAGAATAAATACAAAAATTTTTAATAAATAAATTCCATTTTTGAAGGTTCCCTCTTGTATGCCTTCTGATGAATTACATGTTTATTTGTCTCTTTTATCCCACTAAAACAAAACAAAACTCTAGGCACTTATCTATTTTGTTTCCAAACGTGTCAAAAATTTTTATAAATATTCTAAGTCTTGTGTGTGTGTGTTTGTGTGTGTGTGTGTAGATATTTCTTTTTGAGAGAGAATAAATGCTATCTCTTGCAGGTTTATTGTTTACTAACATCTATCTAAGATAGCCTAAGGCATTCAGATATATCTCAATCCCCTTTATTCTTGGTTCAGGGTACTCCCTCAAAGTTATTTAAATTTCTTATACTTGACAGCATTCACTTCCCATTACTGATGCATTTGCTGTGTTCAAGAAATAGCAAGAAAAATACTAATGTGATTGGAGCACAGCAAATGATGAAAAGAAGTATGTGAAATTAAGTCAAAGAAGCAGTTTTGGACAGATTGTTTACAACTTTGTAGTTCACGGTAAGGATTTTGACATTTATTCTGAAAGAACTGGACAATTATTATAGGGCTTGAGCCAAGTGAATGTTATGCTTTAAGGAGATCCAATTGGCTGATGTGTGAAGAATATAATTTTAGGGGTCGAAATAGAAGCAAAGCATTTTGTTAACAAACTACGGAAGTAATCCTAGCTCTCAAGGAAATGATGAGATGGCAACAGTACTATGAAGGTAGTGATTAGAAACTAATGATGGCAAAACACTGGCGGGAGAAAAGAATATCTAGTATAGGTATTGGTTCATTGGAAGCATTTAATTTCTATTTTTCCACTAATTTAACACATTAATGATTTGTCAAGGTCACTGTATTTGTGACAAATGAATATGATACTCCAGTTTTTACCTGGATTTTCTTGCTAAAAGTAATAAATGGCATCTTGTTTTTATGTGACAGGAGTTTCACATTCTTTCTTTAGATAATAGCAAATTAATTCACTCAGCCTGGAGACCAGCAATTGTTAATGATAAACATGTAACTGCTTGGCTACTGCGCAAATGACTGCTGGTGATACCTTCTCATGTTTCTGTACTTTCCCCCCCTAAAGATGAATAAAACCCAACATTTTTTCTCCAGTTAATACACTGAGAGAAGTAGTTTAAAGTAGTGGTTAACAGTGTGAGTTACAGAATCACAGAGATCTTCTTTCAAATACTAACTTTGCCCTAAGCCTCAGATTCCTCATCTGTGGTAATAATGTAATAACATATCATTTATAAACCACTTAGTGCTGAATACATATCAGGTACTTAATTAGTTCCCTCAATCAGATGAAAATGAAGTCTTGATGGTCTGAAAGTTCTTGTCTTTTAAAGTCATTTTGAGTATCTCTGAAATTTTCCATTTGTCACAACTTTAAAATTCTCACAACTTATTTCTAAGTTTTTGTGGGAGAAACTTATTTTTGTCCATCTATAAGGTTTACATTCTCAATATTTTACTGCCTCCCGTATCTCCCTAATATATGCCTTATATTCCAAACACCATTACTTGTCATTTATGTTTTCTCATATCTCTGGACTGTCTCTTAATATCTACCCTACCAGACTTTTCATTTTCTTACCATATTGTTATTAAGACTCAGTTTTATTGTTAGGTTAACCATGAAACTTTTAGCAATTCTTCAATTCGGAATTAAATGTTTTATTTTTTGTGTCGATAACATGCCTATACCACTGGTGGAACATTTGCTAAAAGCATTAAGAAAAAGGAATAGGGTACAGATAAAGATGGTATAGGGAAAGTAGTCCTCTCGGGTACAAGAGGACAACTTTCTCTTTATTTTTCTTTCTTTCTTTCTTTCTTTCTTTCTTTCTTTCTTTCTTTCTTTCTTTCTTTCTTTCTTTCTTTCTTTCTTTCTGTCTTTCTTTTTGAGTTGGAGACTCATTCTGTGGCCCACTGGAGTGCAGTGGCATACTCACAGCCATGACAGCCTCGACCTGCTGGGTTAAGAAGATCCTTTGTCCTCAGCCTTTCAAGTAGCTGAAAGTACAGGCGCGTGCCGCCAGGCCCAGCTAATTTTTAATTTATTGTAGAGATGACGTCTCACCAAGTTACCCAGGCTGGTCTCAGACCCTTGAGCTCAAGCAGTCCTCTCACCTGTGCCTCTCAAAGTGCTGGGATTACAAGATTAGCCCCCACACCAGACCAAGGGCAATTTTCTACTTGAATATTTTATCTTAGATTAGTTTATGAGATGTCATTCAAAAGCATCATACATGACATTTTGGGCATATGGTCCATGGTTGTTCTCTGATTTAGAAGACTTTCTAGTCTGTTCTAAGCTACAGGACGGTTGGGGAAAGGGCGAAAAAAGAAATATTTTAAATAAGGAGTTACTAGTTTATTTAAGCATAATCCAAACTGCAAATAAGGTGAATATTTCTAATTACTCATTTATGTTGTGTGAGCCATTAATTTATTCCCCAATATTGAAGGACAGCCTCTACACTGGGCATTTGCAAGTATTTCAACCAGGATCACAGTTACACTTGAAAATAGAACAAAAATAAAAAAGTGCAAAACAACACAGAGAGGACATAAGTCAATGGAATACGTATAAATCAATTAAATAAGCAGCAATTTCCAGTCAATTATCAGGAAATTTTCATCTTAAACAAATGTGTTATGTTTTAATTTTATGAACTGTTTTAATATTTGAGTCAAACTTATGAAAAACTTCCATCTAAGTTTCATTAAATATGTATGCATATACATATATTTAATGCATGTATTTTTTTTCTAGGAAAGTATGCAGTTATTGTGAAGTGACAATAAAAACAAGATGCACCAACTATAATTTATTTGTCACTACCGGAGAGATGTCTGCCCTATTCAGCTAAATAGAACCACACACTTTAGTAGGTCATTCAATCTGATAGAATATTTCAAAACAAATGGCTGAACACATTTTTTAATTTGAAAATATCAAATCATCAAGTCCATGATATGTAATGTCTTTGTTTGAAAACAAGTATTGATCTTCACTATGTTTACATTGGTCCGTGGCTAAGTGCTATTGTCTTTTAAAAAATTACATTTATTATTGCAAAATATCCTATAATATCAAAGCTGTCAGTGAAAAAAGATATGAGATGTGTTAAAAATATATAAAATTTAACCTATTTTGACCTAAGATAGTGAACCTATAATTTTATTTATAATCAAATAAATAAAATATGAGCAAATACAGAGACATAGAAAGACAGATGATAGTGCTTGGGTCCTTGAAGAGGATCTAAAAAATAAAGGAGCAAGGAAGCTTGACAGCATTCTATCAAGAAAAATCTGTGTATTTTTGTTGTTGTTATTGCTGCTTGGTTGATTTAACGGGTCTAGACAATTTCCTGACATACGCAGACATTCAAAATTAAGGCAGATGTATATTTTTCAAAATTATCACTGTACAAATAGAAATTATCAAGGCATGAAGGATGATATAAAAATTAAAGCATCTGCAAACCATTTCTGTAGCAGTATAAAAATAAAAATACATGATATGCAGAAAATAACTATTACCAAAACAATCACAATAATGCTGATTTAATATCTTTTAAAATGAAATGATTCTCTAAATGTATTGAAACTAGCAATTTCATAAATGAGTAATTGCACATTATAAAATCTGAGGTTATTTTTACCTCAGATTTTGAGCAGGGAATTTTACAATATGAGGTTTTCTGTTTTAAAGTTATACAAGCATGTACTGTAGAAATTTTGAAAACTAAGATTAGTCTAAAACAAAAGTAAAAATCACTTTTAGCTTTATACTGTTAACATTTTTTTTTTTTTTGAGTTGGAGTCTCACTCGGTCGCCCAGACTGGAGTGCAGTGGCCGCTCCTGGCCACCGCAGCCTCGACCCGCTGGCCTCCGGCGATCCTTCCGCCTCAGCCTTCCTAATAACGGGAATTACAGGCACACGCTACCACGCCCGGCTAATTTTTTGATTTATTGTAGAGATGAGGTCTCGCCTGCCCAATCTAATTCCAGAATTCCATTCTTTTTATATTCAAAATCATTTCTTCCTATAAAAACAAAGTAATTGACACTCCTTACAGAGGAGTAATTTCTCCATCTGATTTTGACTTCAGTCTTTCTTCCTTCTCATTACTTCTCCCATTAATTATTCCCTCTCTTTCATAAATAGTCAACCTCTCATTTTAAGCTGGAAGTAAAACTGATAGTATTGATCCATTTATTCCTATGTCATAGAAATTAAATGTTAGTAAACTTTATCCTAAGGTGATGATAAATGACCTTATCTTCAATATATGTTGTTTTTGACTCTAAATTATATTAATAAGCTTTGTTATTCTAAAGAATTTAAACATACCAAAAGTTAGTCAAAAGAGAATGAAAGAACACCATGGTCATTTTATGTATATTGTCCTTTTTATTGCTCTTATAAAATTAATGTCTTGCCTTTGCACAGAGCGTGTCAACAAAACCAAGATATGCCAGATGCAAAGGAGAATCCAGTTCACCATTCACATGCCTTCATATCCTAGTCTTTTTATCTGCTGCCTTCATTGCAATGTTAGCTATGACCAGTCTGGATACTGTTCCTGGTCACACTGGTTTGCACACTACCTCATTTAACATTAAAATCAACTACCACATTATTAATCTCCCCAAACTTGGCATTATGTGTACAATTTCAAACAAATTAGGAAGATGATGATGCTACCTGTCTTTGCCCCTCAATATACCATTTCACGCAGGAAAAATTATACCACTAGCAGTAAATCCTTCTTCTTGTAGGTTTATTTCCTGTAGTTATATACTTCTTTGTATATAATTCATAATACAATATGTTGAAAAATGAAGCAATTTCAAAGAAAGCAATACCCTGGGAAAATAAATGAATTGTTTAGAAAGAAACACAAAAGCACTAGGTAAATGCATTAGTTAATGTAGATTTCCATATGAAAACAGTGTTTCATTAAATAGCTAGAAGCTATTAAAAATTCTATACCTTCAAAATAAAGGATAATTATTATTATACGGTCCTTTTCTTTAATCTTAAAAATTAACCGTAGTGAGCTCTTCAGAATCCTCAAAAATCCTTGCTATTATAGCTGATAAGATTTCAAGACTGAATTTAGTACAATCATCAAAAAATGACAGCTCAAGATTTTATTTGTATCTTGATAATCCCTTCCTTAGAGTTGATGAGATAGATACTTGTCACCATGTGCTTTTGTTTGTTTGTTTGTTTTCTGTTTTGTTTGATGTCAATCACAACATCCACTATGTCAGATTTTGTTTTGACTAAGCATTTTGAAAAATCTTCAGTCCTAGAAGAGCACAATATTTTTACATAACAAGTTAAATACTTTACAGATTCAAACTTGTATTATAAAGTAAGAGAAAGGTACATAAGATAATGATATTCTTTGCTAGAAAAAGGAAACAAATTAGTAAACTGGGCTTTTGAAATCTACTAATTAAAATGAGTTAGGAAGGATGTAACATAATATTTAAAAAATTGGCAATATACACACTCTTATTGTCAAACGTAACTTTGTTCTGTGATACAAATACTATTAAGTTATGAATTAAAATTATTTGAGAATAATAAAACTTTAAAATAATGTTAATTACAAAGCTATATTTGGTATCATATTTGTTGCTATAATCATATAAAAGAGTGGTTAATGGGCTTAGGAACTAGGTATGACTATGTAATCCCAGCATATCAAAATGTAAAATAAAACTAGTGTGAAAATTAAAGTATAAAAGGATTTAAGTTATAAAATTAGTGTGAAAACTAAGGTATAAAGTAAGCTTAGGTTGGTAAGCCACCTAAAGGTTTCCAAAATATGCTGTTTTGAAGTTTTCATGCAGGCTTTTCCATACACTATGCCTCAGATAGGCATAGCCTATCTGACAAATTTAATATTTCATCATTGGCACATTTACTCTAACTGTACCCACTGCTATTCTATTCCCCATCCTTACATACAGGGTAATACATACCCTATATGTATTTATTTTTCAAAATTTAAGTTAATATCAAACTTTGATATTTTAGTATTGGTAATCCATTAATTATTTTAAAAAATTAAAATGCCCTCAATTGACTGTGACTATGTTTAAGAACAGGTTTCAGAGAGAAGCAAACCAACTGAAGTAGAGGTTTAAATAGTCAAAGTCAAATCTACCTCAGACAGATTTAATAGAAAAAAAGGGGAAATATTATTAAATAGTGCTTTTGAGGGCTACTGGTTAAAATGGGTTAGGAAGTAAGTAACATGACAATATTCAGAAAATCCATTTCATACACACACTTAAGTGACAACTGTAATTTTTCCAGTGGCATATATGAACTGAAACTTGTGATACAGGATCTTATAAATTATCCAAAGTGACAATGTTGTTTTCAATCCTAAAATAAATTTTAAGAAATGTTAAAAATTGATATTTGAATAGGGCATTCCAGTTTGCAAAGCACTTTCCTGTATAAAATCTCATTTGATGTATTCCTATATCCTTTACTAGTCAATGTCATAAAAATATGCATGAGTAACCCAAAAGGCATTTTTTGAGTGATATTCAAAGTGCAAAGACTGATGCACAATGCAACAACCTCATGTTTGTGGATTGATCAATGTTTATAAATTGGAAGGATCGCTTAGACTGAACATTGACCACCCACATTTAATATTTATATCTTGAATTCTATATGGAGAGATTGACAATGAATAATAAATTATTGCATATATCAGTAATGCAAACTGAGCATATTAAGTTGCTATTGTCATATTAAGCCTATAAAATAAAACAAACTCATTGTTCACATTCAGTTTATCTGTATTATAGTCCACTCAGGAAAATTTGAGTAGATTGGATCAGATTGGAGTTCTATATAGTGATTTATGTGCAAGTAAAAATGAAGTGAAAATTTTTACCTTAAAGTTTTGATGATATTTGAGAAATTAAACTTTGGGTGGCAAAAATCTCATTATTTTACAGTTTAAAAAAATCAAAAATTTGTGGTCAAATTGGGATCCAGCATATCAGACTTAGTGAATTCCAAAAACGTGAGCTAGTGAGGGGCAACTGTTTTGCCCTTACAATAGAAAATTTGGAGCTGTAAGGAATCTAAAAAGGAGCACCAGCCTCTTGTGGAAAAAAAGAGACCCCAAAGACAGTAGACGGGCATGCAGAGATGCACTAAAGGGCTGGGCAGATCAGCAGCAATGTTTTATGAAAAACTGAGATCCAAGTTAGCGATTCAGCTCTTAAACTTTTGGAGGGAAGGATTGTATTTTATTCATCCTTCTAGCTCCAACATCCAGGGCTTAGCCCAGTGTCTGCTGTAGAAGTACACAGGAAGTATACACAACAGGATAAGGCATGCTAGTTTAAATGCAGACATGATGCTGGGTCTCAAGAGCTTTGATGATGTCAGACATTGTAATTACAAACACTATGTTATTTGTCTGGACTCTGACAACTGTGGGGAAGTAGCTAGTTCTTGCAGTAGAACTTACTAAAATATAAAATAAAAGTATTCATTTTTATTGTAGATTTTGCACTCCTTTCCTTACTGGCTAAAACTGCAGTTCCCAAACTGCTGAGTATGTCAGGTTGTTGGATAGAACATACTGGGTGCCACAGTGTACTTACATTTATGAAGGAAACACAGACATCTATCATAAATTGTGCAAACTACTAGCATGGGGTAATTCACAGTTTCAATATGAGACTACTGTATTTTTTTTTCTTTTTTAAAAATCCTTAACATATTAATTTTATTTTTAAAACGTGGGGTGCAATTCAGGATTAGGCAAACAAGTGGTCATCATACAGGTAAAGTGTGGGCCTCTCTTTCATTCCCACTTTGCCTGGTTTGAGATCAGGTACCCTTATTAATGTTATGAGCCCCCCCAGCCCCGGTAGTTTCTGGCTGCTGCCAAACCCTTTCTTATAGTATTATGATAAATGTTCAGGGTCCGCTTATGAGTGAGAAAACGTGTTACTCAGTTATTTATTTCTGAGAGAAATCACTGAGATTACATACTCTGAATCCATCCACATTTTGTGAAGTCCATATTTTGTTCTTCTTTATGGTTGAGTAATATTCCATGTGTATATGTACACATTTTTTAATCCAGTCCAGTTTCAATGGGCAGCATGTTTGGTTCCATGTTTTTGCAATTGTAAATAGTGCTGCAATAAGCATGCGTGTGCAGCTGTCTTTTTTGTAAGGTGATTTAAGTTCCTTCAGTTATATCCCCAGAAGGGGGATTGCTGGATCATATGGAAGGTCAATTTCTAGTTCTTTTAGAAATTACACACAGTTTTCCACAGAAGTTGAGCTAGCTTATATTCCTACCAATATTGTAGAAGCATTTCCTTTCCTCTGCAACCTTACTAGCATCTGTTGGTTTTTGTCTTATTAATGATGGTCAGTCTTACTGGAGTTAGATGGTATCTCAATGTGGTTTTGATTTGCATTTATCTGATGATTAGTGAGGCTGAGCATTTTTTTTCATGTATCTGTTAGCTGCTTGTATATCTTCTTTTGAGAAGGGTCTATTCGCATCTTTTGCCCACTTTTTTAATGGGGCTGTTTGATTTTTTTTTCCTTTCTGCATGTTTGAGTCCCCTGCAGATCCTGGATGTTAGGCCTTTGTTAGATATGCAGCTGGCAAATATTTTTTCCAATTCTTTGGACTGTCTCCCCTGTCTCTTGATGGTTTCTTTTGCTTTGCAGGAGATTTTCAGTTTGATGAGGTCCCACTTGTCTATCTTATCTCTCATGGCATGTGCTTTTTGGGTTTTGATCAAGAATTGGTTGTGTATTCTGATTTCTGTAAGGGTATCTCTAGACCACTATATTTCTTTCAATAGCATCTTCTCGTGAGGCTAGATTTTCAGTGGTTGCTGTGATAAAAAGCAAGTATCACAATACTTCATTATGAAACAGAAATGAGGGTGGTAACATCCAATCTGATTCCAAGGTTTGAGAAGTTGTGTAGTGCATGACAGTATTAAGTTGTTTAGACATAACTACTTAATAATTGGAAGTGTCAGACATTTCTTTGTTTTGGGAGAGATGAAAAAAGTATCACTGAGACACTCAAGGTACTATGATCCAAATATTTGGCAAAGTCTTGTGTTAAAAAATTATACTTCACATAATAAGTTCATTTTGAGTTGATTTTTAATATATTTCTTTTTGTTGGACAAGGTTTTTCAAAGTGTGTGCCAGAGGGCATCAACTCTGTAATCCAAAAGGGTGTCTTGTCACATAATTCATCTTGAAGGTGAAGTTCAAGAAACTAAATCTTTATATTGAAGTCTTCAGATAATTTCAAGAAATGATAAGATTTAAAAATGAATAACTTAGTAAGAATATGAGTCAGGCTGGTCTAGCAATAGGGCAAGCATGTGTTTAAAGACCTTGACAATGGAAACTACAGAACACTGCTCAAAGAAATCAAAGGTGACACAAGCAAGTTGAAAAATATTTCATGTTCATGGATTGGAAGAATCAACACTGTTAAGATGTCCATCCTACCCAAGACAATCTACAGATTTAACGCAATATCCATTAAATTACCAGCAGAGTTCTTCCTAGACCTGGAAATAACAATACAGGAATTCATATGGAAACATAGATGACCACAAATAGCCAAAAAATCCTCAGCAAAAACAAACAAACAAACAAAAACACAAAGTGGGAGGTATCAAACTCCCAGACTTTAAATTTTATTATAAAGCTATGCCGGAAGCCACAACCCCTAAAAAGGCAAAATGGAGGTTACCCCAAAATGGGAAAAACGCCGATGGGGAGCAGAGCCCCAGTGGGAAGCGGCCAAGATGGAGGCAGAGCCCCACGGGTCCTATCGAAGGGCTCCTTTTGGCCTTGAAGGAAGGCGTGCTTGGGCTTGAAAAACATCTCCCTTGATAAACAAAACAATTAGCTAGAATGTGCAAGGATGTGGAATTAGCAGTAAACCTATGTATAGAAACGTAAAAAGGGCTCAACAGCAAAAATTCCCCCCCTGAAGGGACAAGGGAATGTTTTACTATCCCCTTTCCCATGAAATTTTGCAACCTTTAGCTAAAAAGGAAAAATAAACACTTCCTCATACCCTTTATAAGTAACAACATTGTGATTGATGAGGAGGTGAGAAACTGAGACAGAGTATCTCCAAAAACAGGTGTTTTAGGGAAAAACAAGTCACAGACATGTCTTTTGATTTAAGAAACATTATAGTTTAGTTAGAAAGAGGGTTAAAATTGAAATAAGGATTAGAATTAAATAAATAACAGTTATAATTAAAAGATAAATGTTTATTATAGATGTAGCTATTAGTTAAATATAAGTAATAGAAGGAATAGGAAATAATTAAGTTTTAAGGTAAACTTAAAATTATACACACTTAATGTAGGTTTAAAATTAAATACATTTAGGATTATAAGTAAGATTAATTTCATATATAAGTATAGATTTAGACTTAAGTTTTGTTTTGAAATATAAAATGTAAAATAGGTGACAAGAAAATAGCAAGAAATATAGATAAGGTAATTAGAATTAAGAAAGTTAAATTTTTAAATTAATTAATATAGAGTATTAAGAATTTGTAGTGGGTAAGATAAGGGTGGTTATATAAAAGAGAAAACAAGTCAATATATTGCTGCTAAAAGTGTATTAAAAAAATAGATTAGTAAAGGAAAAGAAATAGAATAGCGAAGGGAAGAGATTCAGTTGGCCTAGAGGTCACAGGTTGTGGCTGATAAATTCTTGGCAGCTGGTGTTTTGTTACATAAATAATACCACCGGTAGCAGGAAGGAACAAAAAGAAACTTGTAAAAGTCAACTTCCCCATAAACAAAAGGAAAAAACATGATGTAAACATTTAATGCGTAACGTGTGTTGCGTTTTTGTGGGTACAGGGGTCAGTAAAACAACTATAAAAGCATGTAAGAATTGAATAAAAATTGGCAGAGTCCTGAACTCTACCCAAGAAGTTGACTCCTGTCATTCTGCTTCACCGTTCCTGATTCTCCCCATTCAGGCCCTGACTCTCTCCTGGAGCTGAACTCCGGCAAAGCTACAATCATCAAAACTGCCTCATATTGGTACAAGAACAAGCATATGGACCAGTGAAACAGGATAGAGATTCTAGAAGCAAAATCTCAATATCTCAACCAACTCATCTTTGACAAAGCCTCTACCACAAAACACAGGGGAGAGGAGAACCTATTTAGTAAATGGTGCTGGGAAAACTGGTTGATCACATGCAGAAGATTGAAACAATACCCCTACCTATTACTATACAGAAAAATGAACTCTAAATGGAGCAAAGACCTAAACCTCAAACCTCAAACTATAAGAATCTTAGGAAATGCAGGAGACACCATTACAGAAATTGGAACTGGCAACCAATTCCTGATCAAAACCCCAAGTGCCAATGCCATAAGAGATAAGATAAACAAGTGGAAACTCACCAAACTGATAAGCTTCCACAAAGTCAAAGAAACCACCAAAAGAGCATGGAGATAGTCCACAGACGGAAAAAAAAAACAAAAACATTTGCCAACTGTATATCTGACAAAAGATCTAACATCTAGGATCCTCAAGGAACTCAAACATGCAGAAAAGAAAAATAAAACAACAGCCCCATTACAAAGTGGGCAAAACATACGAATAGACAATTTTCAAAAGAAGACATACGAGCAGCCAAGGGATACATGAAAAATACTCAGTCTCAGTAATCATCAAAGAAATGCAAATTAACACTACACTGAGATACCACCTAACTCCAGTCAGGATGACCACCATTAATAGCTCAAAAAACAACTGGTGCTGGAGAGGATGAGGGGAGAACACTTCTACACTGTTAGTGGGAGTGCAAACTAGTACAGCCTCTGTGGAAAACAGTGTGATGATTCCTAAAAGATCTAAAAATCAACCTTCCATGCGACCCCGCAATTCCCCTACTGGGAATATACCCAGAGAAACTCAAATCACTCTATGAAAAAGATACCTGCACACATATGTTTATTGAAGCATTGTTCACACAGCAAAAATATGAATCAGGCTTCCCATAAAAAAAGACTGAATAAAAAATGTGGTACATATACGTGATGGAATATTATGTATAAAGAAGAACAAAATCATGAGCTTTACAGCAACCTGGATTGACTTACAGTCTATGATACTGAGTGATCTTTCACAGAAACAAAGAACTGAGTATCACACGTTCTCACTCATAAATAGACCTTGAACAATTATTGTAATACTATAAGAAAAGGATTGGCAGTAGCGGGAAACTGCCAGGATAGGGACGAGGAAGTGGGAATGGCAGTAGTGGGAGTCTGCCTGGGGAAGGAGGGGCACACTTCATCAACAAGGGTGCCTGCATAATGAACATTTGTATTCCTAACCCTGAATTATACACCATACTTTTAAATTAAAAATTTTTTAAAAAGACTGATTAGGCTTAAGATAACTTAATACCAGAGGATAAGCAGACATAGCCAAGCAAAGAATGGAAAGAAAGCCATTCTAGGCTATAGAATAAAGAATACACAATTCCCAGAGGTTACAGCATGATAGATCCTGGAAAACACAGTAGTTGAACACAGGTAGTCTATTTCATCTGTGTGTTTATGCATAAGTTTATAAGTGAGAGTTGGGAATAGGAGTAGGATACATGAAGATAAAGAATTGGTGATAAAGAACAAAACCAAAACTAGACCATAAAGAGCCTTTTATACTGTTTATATCTGGTATACTCTGTTTATTCCTTTCAATAGTTAAACTCAACCCTTAAACACAGATGTGATATTCACATTTGAGTTTACATTCTTGAATTCCATGCCTGTTCCAGAGTAGAATTCTGATTAGAATTAACGTGTTATGTTGACCTCATTCCACTTGGCCCATTGATTGTTAAAAGAGTGCCAACAGTTTCTAGCCAATGAAATGGAGTTGGCTGAGACTTTCCTTTCTTAACAAAAAAGAGAAAACTCTCTGACTTTGCTCTTCCTTCCTTCCTATCTGAATCAAGAGCAGCCAGTTTGAGCTCATGAGGCAATCAACACAAGACTTAAAATGGATATGCTAAGAATAGAGAAGAAAAAGATTTTTTAAAATATAGAGTCTCAGCCCCCAATGGCATTACTGAGCAGCCAAATCAATACCAGAAAGTACTTCTGGACTTCTTATTACTTGGGAAAATATCCTTTATTTGTAAAATTTCTATTGAATATTTCCCTACTTGCAAAAAAAATTGTAAAATAGTTCAGAAGTTACTGTATATGATATACAATCTCTTCATTCCCTCTTTGTTTTAGTTTAAATGGCATGGCATTTGTGCAGTACAGTACAAATCATGGTGCTGTTCCCTCAACAGGGAATGTATTCCATTCCTTTATCTATAGGCAAGCTTCTGTCTCAGCTTTGTCTATAATCTCACTTTGTGCTTTACAATCAGCAACACTCAACCATCCCTAAATATGCTAGATTGCTTTAGACCTCTGTATCAATGCATGTGCTCTATTCTCATCCTGAAATTCTTTCCTTCCACCCTTCTTGTCTATTTTGAAAACTTCTATTCATTAACAAACATTGTGCAGATGCCACCTTCTCTGGTGGCTTCTCTGGGTCTCTTCCCTACAGTCCCCAGAGTGTTAATAATCTGTTCCTCTGTATACTAGATATATTTTTATAGTTGAACTTATCACAGTGTATTATAATTTTTATTTCTGGTTTTTTCTATACAATTGAAAACTCCCTTTTTTTCTTTGTGTCCATAGCAACTGGTACAGTGCTTGGCATACTGTAGGCATTCTATAAATGTTTGTTAAATTGAATGACTTTTAATGTCAGTAGACTGAACCCAATTTTATTATCTGCCCTCTTCTTTTGACTTTAATATTAAACACTTTGAAAATATTAATGAAGGAAACTGATATTCAGGCTGAGAAAATTACTTAAAAATTATATCTAATATTATATCCATATGACCCCAAAATACGTGTTGATAAAAGTTTATTTTGGCTACTATTGAATAGCATAAATTTATTATGTCAGCTTCAGTTATCTTAGTTTCTGGAATTAAGCAAATTTGTTTTTGCTTGTTTGTTTTTAAATTATACATTATAAACTTAAGTACAAATAGATGAACAGGAAAGAACAGGTCCTGTTCTCATAAAGTTTACAGTCTAGTGGAGAGAGACAAATTATATTAATCAAGGTCCAAACGTAAAGCAGAAATGACACTAGGTCTTCCCAAGGAGGACATTTAATGTATGAAATAGTTATAGTCAGGCAATGATTGAGCTGATAAAAAGACAGTATGACTACTGTAACTAGAACCCAGGGCATAAGTTCACTTGGTATAAAACTATCAAAGTCTTTTTTAGCCTGCCATGTTCAGGAGCTAAAACAACCCAAGACAGAGAGAAAAGGAGGTAAGTCCTGGATTCTACATGGTTTACAACTTTCAGTTTCCTGCTGGTATATGTGAATTGCCAAGATCTGCAAGAAGTCTGGGAAACTCAGACTACAGTGCTCATTCCTGACCCCCGCCCCCACCATGACAAACAGAAGAGAGGGATGGTCTAGAAATGTGCGTGAGAACAGTCAGGCCAAGGATAAGCAAAAAAATCAGCAAGTAAACAAATAGAAAAAGTATCAGATGACGAATAATATGTAGAAATGATATGAGTGATAGAGTGAGAACTGTCTTGAATGGTCAGAGAATGCCTCTTTGGGAAGTTTATATTTAATCTGACAGCTTTCTAATAAGAAGGAAGCAGTTATTGATATAGGGATTCATGAGAAAGGACCCTATTTAGGAATAGCCTAGGGATATGATTTTTTAAATTGACAGATAAAAATTATATGCATTTACTATATACAGCAATTTTTTTTTCTTTGAGTTGGAGTCTCACTCTGTCACCCAGACTGGAGTGCAGTGGCCGCTCCCGGCCACCGCAGCCTCAACCTACTGGGCTCCAGCGATCATTCCATCTCAGCCTTGCAGTAGCTGGAACTACAGGTGTGCGCTATCACGCCCGGCTATTTTTTTGACTTATTGTAGAGAGGAGGTCTTGCCAATTTGCCCAGGTGGATCTCGAACCCTCGGACTCAGGCAATCCACTCATCTCAGCCTCCCAACATGCGGGATTACAGGCTGAGCCACCGAGCCCGGCTAAATTTTTTTGAAGTATATAAACACTGTGGAATGACTAAGTCTAGTTAATCAGCATATATGTTAATCACATAGTTGTCATTTTGTGGTGAGAACATGTTATATCCATTCTTTTAGCATTTCTCAAGATAACAATATGAGGAGGAACCCCCTCCAAAAAAAACAACGATGACAACAGATTTATGTTTTAGGGGGTGGGCCCCTTATAGTACACTTGAAATTTTTTCCTTTGGATCAAATAGTCAACCACAGTTTTTATCTGCAAGTTTTGAAAATATTGTGTCACAATTTGTGGAAGAAATGTCCCAAGTTGCAGCAAACGGTTGACTGATTCTTCCATCATGACAACACACCTGCCCACACTGCATTAAGTGTGCAGCAGTTTTTTATCAAAAATGGCGTGACCCTCATGCCCTACCCTCCCTATTCATGTGATCTCACCCCCTGGCTTTTTTTGGTCTCCCTGGATGAATAAAGTTTTCAAAGTGAAACATTTTACCCATATGGAAGAGGTGAAACAAAACGCGTCAGAAACACTAAAAGGCATCAAAATTGATGACTTCAAAAACTGTTTTGAGCAGTGGAAAAAGCATCCTGAGAGGTGTACTGCATCAAACAGAGAGAACTTTGAAGGTGATTGAAGTTTAAACATGTAAGAATAAATACACAATTTTTTATATAAATAAATTACTTTTAGAGGAGTTCCCCTTGTACATTGATAACTATAGTCATCATTTTGTACGATAGATCGCTTGAACTTATTTCTCTTATCTAGCTGAAATTTTGAATTCTTTGACCAACATCATTCTAATCCCCAATCTCCAACCACCCTAGCCCCTGGTAACCACCATGCTACTCTCTTTTATGAGCTCAACAGTTTTAGATTCCATATAAGGTATAAGATCATGTGGTACTTGTCTGTCTGTGACTGGCTTATTTCACACAACATAATATTCTCTATGTTTTTTACGTTGTCATAATTGACAATATTTTATTTTTTATGGCTAATTCCACTGTGTATATATAGATATCACATTATATTCATTCACCTATTAATGAACACAGTTTAATTTCACATATTGACTATTGCGAATAATGCTGCAGTAAACATAGATGTGCAGATATCTTTGGATATATACCCAGTAGTGGAATCGCTAGGAACTGTAGTAGTACTATTTTTAATTTTTAAAGAAGTCCCATACTGTTTTACATAATGGCTGCACCAATTTACACTCCTAACAACACTGTACAAGAGTTACCTTTTCTCCATATCCTTGCCAATGCCTGTTATATTTTTGTCTTTTTGATAATGACCATTCTAACAAGTGTGAGGTGATAACACTTTGTGGTTTTAATTTGCATTTCCCTGATGATCAGTGATTCTGAGCATTTTTTCATATACTTGTTGGCATTTATATGCCTTCTTTGTAGAAACATTTATTCAGGTCATTTGGTCATTTTTTTAATTGAGTCACTGGGTTTCTTGTTTAAGTTACTTATATATTTTTTTTCTGTTAATCTCTCCTCAGATGTATATTGCAGCTATTTTCTTCCATTCTGTAGGATGTCCCTGCACTCTTGGTTGTTTTCTCTGCCATGCAGAAGTTTTTTAGTTTGATGTAATACCATTTGTCTATTTTTTCTTTGTAGGTCATATAAATAAAATCATTGCCCAGGCCAATGTCATGAAGTTTTCCCTATGTATTCTTTTAGTAATTACATAATTTTGGATTTTACATTTAAAACTTTCATCCATTATCAGTAGTTTTTTTTTTTTTTTTT
>NW_007259445.1:210762-212809 GCF_000164805.1 Carlito syrichta
TTTGAGTTGGAGTCTCACTCTGTCGCCCAGACTGGAGTGCAGTAGCTGCTCCCGGCCGCGACAGCCTCGACCTGCTGGACTCCAACGATCCTTCCACCTCAGCATTCCAAGTAACTGGAATTTCAGGTGCACGCTACCATGCCTGGTTAATTTTTGATTTATTGTAGAGATGAGGTCTCACCAAGTTGCCCAGGTGGGTCTCGAACCCGCGGGCTCAAGCAATTCACTCACCTCAGCATCCCAAGGCGCGGGTTTACAGGCTGAGCCACCAAGCCCGGCTTTTTTAAAAAATGTGTTGTGAGATAAGGGTCAAAATTCATTACCAGCACCAATTATTGAAGACACTATCCTTTTCTCATTGTTTGTTCTTAACACCTTTATTGAGTATCAACTGGCTGCAAATGCATGAGCTTTTGCTGTTCTCTCTATTCTGTTTCACTGGTTTCTATGTTTGTTTTTATGCCAGTACTATGCTGTTTAGATACAGTTTTGCACAACATTTTGAAATCAGGTAATGTGATACCTCCAGCTTAGTTCTTTTTGCTCAAGATTGCCTTGGCTATTAGAAATCTTTTGTGGTTCCATATGAATTTTAGATTTTTATTTCTGTGAAGTCTATCATTGATATTTTGACAGGGATTTCATTGAATCTATAGATCACTTTGGGTTGTATGAGCATTTTAACAAAAGTTATTTCTTCCAATCCATGAGCATGGGACATCTTTTCTTTTATTTGTGTTTTCTCCAGTTTCTTTTACCAGTGTTTTATGTTTTCAGTGAGCAATCTTTTAACTCCTGTATTAAATGTAGATATATTTCAAAAACAGACAAGAGGCCCAAATAGCTGAAGTAGAGTGGGAAATGAGGATAATGATCCAAAATAGGCTCAAAGAGAAAGAAAAAGAACAGCTTCTGTAAGAATTTTTTAAAGTAACAATTTTATTCTGAGTTCAAAGGAGAAGCCATTGGAGGACTTTAAGTAGAAAAATGACCATATTTATCTACTTTAAAAGTTCACTGTGTCTGCTTTATGGCGAATTCATCATAGATAATAGTAGTACAAGAGAGGTGATTTAGGCTGTTTTGATGGTCTAAGTGAGAGACGATAGTGACTTAAATTAGGAAAGTTTTAATTAAAATAGAGAATATTGGATATATTTAGAATATGCCTTAGAAAAAGACTCCAAACATAGATAGAAATTGATGGATTGGATATGCAGAAGTGTAATTGAGTAGTTACTACTTCTACAAAGAGTCTTTTATAAATAAAATGCTAATTTAGCTTGCAGCATATAGACTTTCTTCTATTTCCATATTTAGTTTAGCTGTGATTTTACAGATCTTTCCTTCTTCTTGCTGCCTCAAATATCTTGTCTCTCTCTCCTTTTACCCATCTTGCTTACACTAAAAACATTCTTATTGCTAAGACATCTTGTCTCTTTCTCTCTCATTTTCTAATTATTTATTTTATTCTCATTTTATTTCAGTATTCATAATCCATCTCATTTTATTAATGAAAATGATATGGCATCTTTCATTTTATCCAAGTTATGTTGCATGTCCAATATGATAAGCGTATTTTTTTAGCAAGATTTGCATATACTTAATAAACTTGAGGGTTTCCCTATGAAGAATTGCAGAATATTATATCTGAGCAATTGTTAAAATTCAATACGAGGAATTCTGATCAATGTGACTTTTTGAATTTGTATTTAGGTTTTCCTTAGTCATTAACAGTAGTACTAGGATAGAGTCAGTATTTTTAATTATAACATTTTTCAAAAGAATCACCCTGTAACATAAAATGTCTGGAATAAAATACATGCAACAGTCTCATTTTTAAAGATTTGTAATTACCTTTTGTTTATCCAAATTATGAATATTCTCACACTACCTAGACGAAAATAATTGCCTTATCCATACATAGTTTCATTAATTAAAATTATTTTCTAAGCCGGGCTCCTTGGCTCAGCCTGTAATCCCACCCCTTTGGGAGGCTGAGGTGAGTGGATTGCCTGAGCCCGCGGGTTCGAGACCCGCCTGGGCA